>NC_060194.1:10412176-10419676 GCF_021184085.1 Oncorhynchus gorbuscha | reverse complement strand
GGGTTCAAGTCTGGGCTGGGCCACTCAAGGACTTTGAGACTTGTCCCAAAGCCGCTCCTGCATCGTCTTGGCTGTGTGCTTAGGGTCGTTGTCCTGTTAGAGGTGAACCTTCGCTCCAGTCTGAGGTCCTGAGTGCTCTGGAGCAGGTTTTCAGCAAGGATCTCTCTGTACTTTGCTTAGTTAATCTTTACCTCAATCCTGACTAGTCTCCCAGTCCCTGCCACTGAAAACATCCCCACAGCATGATGCTGCCATCACCATGCTTAACCATAGGTATGGTGCCAGGTTTCTTCCAGACGTGACGCTTGGCATTCAGGCCAAAGAGTTCAATCTTGGTTTCATCAGATCAGAGAATTTTGTTTCTCAAGAGTCCTTTAAGTGCCTTTTGGCAAATTCCAAGCGAGCTGTCATGTGCCTTTTACTGAGGAGGTGCTTCCGTCTAGCCACTCTACTATAAAGGCCTGATTGGTGGAGTGCTGCAGAGATGGTTGCCCTTCTGGAATGTTATCCAATCTCCACAGAGGAACTCTAGCTCTGTCAGACTGACCATCGGGTTCTTGGTCACCTCTTTCACCTCGGCCAGCTCTAAGAAGAATCTTCAGCTCTAAGAAGAATCTTCAGCTCTAAGAAGAATCTTCAGCTCTAAGAATAATTTAAGAATGATGGAGACCACTGTGGGTTTGGGGACCTTCAATGCTGCGGAATGTTTTTGCTACCCTTCCCCAGATCTGTGCCTTGACACAATCCTGTCCCGGAGCTCTACGGACAATTCCTTTGACCTCATGGCTTGGTTTTTGCTCTGACATGCACTGTCACACGTGGGACCTTTATATATACAGGTGTGTGCCTTTCCAAATCATGTCCATTCAATTGAATTTACCACAGGTTTCTACAACTTGATTTGAGTCCACATCTCAAAGATGATCAATGGAAACGGGATGCACCTGAGCTCACTTTTGATGTCTCATAGCAAAGGGTCTAAATACTTATGTGAATAAAGTATTTCAGTTTTTATTTTCAATACATTTGCAAAAATGTCTGAACCTGTTTTCACCTTGTCATTTTGAGGTATTGTGTAGATTGAGGGGAAAAATATGGCTGTAATGTAACAAAATGTGAAAAAAGTCAAGGGCTCTGAATCAGAATGCACTGTATACTCTTCAAGAATCAATGGGTATATATCATTCCTTTAAAAGTTCAAAAATATATGTAGCAATCGCAGATTACCCCTTTCAAAGACTTCCTTCCTCGTTCCTTGAGGCATTCACTGATCTAACTGGATAGGGGTAAACTCTACCAAGGGATTCTGAGTTGCTCCTATCCAGTTGTGTTAGATCTGTGATTACTTCAATGACGTGCAGAGGGATGGTGTAAAAAAAAAAAAAGTATGCTTTGAATTTAGACTGCCCTTTACTTAGTCACTTCTGAGTGGCCCAACCCGTATGACTCACCAATACTCCACTATTTCATTGCTTTAAAGCAACATATCTTACTACGTCATTACAACGAGGTCATGGGTGTTTCATAGTGACCTTTGCACCATAGGTAAAACAAGCTAAATCCAGATCTTTATTAAATAATCCCATTGGTCTATTTTGGAGTAATACTTTGTGCGTAGTACATGTTGCATAATTAAGAGGAAATGTGAAGGTCGGCTATCTTTTTTTTGTTGAGCCGAGCGGTGATTGTTTCAAGGCAGTGTTATCACCAGAAATCTTTCACTAGGGTAGCTAAGGGGTAGTAGCTTGATCGCTGTGTTGGGGGGAGTGGTGATGCCATAAGGCCACAGATTTATTAAAGCTACAATCTGGGATCTGTTTGATGTTCAATTCAGTTACTTATATATATTTGTGAATTTGAGAGTGGATACATTTCCTCAGCCCCATTCCTCAGCTATATACTAAAACGAGTAGCAGGGCTGTTGTTTTGATGCAAAACTAATCCCAGATTGCAGTTTTTAAGCTAGGTGGGCAATTTTATGTCAGTCAATTATTGATGTCATCAGTACTTATTTCGCTGTGTGTATTTCAGGTTGCCCAGGAGACTACAAATCTCCGGAGATCTTTGACTTCCCAGGAAAGTCGGGCTTCCAGCTCTACGGAATGGTGTACAAGCCTCACAACCTCCAGCCTGGCAAGAAGCATCCCACAGTCCTCTTTGTCTATGGCGGCCCGCAGGTTTGTGGCTTCTCTCAGACACACCATTTTTTTTGTATGTCTGATTCCTGATAGAAATCCAGTCAGACCTGTGAGCACCGACGAGGTAGGAACTAGGGAAGGAGCCAGGGACTAAAATAGAACTGGTCCTTTATGACCTGTTTGTAATTAGCAATAATAGTGAATGCTTTCCTGTTTAACCCAGGAAATAGCCATTCCAAGTTCTGTCACCTTGCTTTTCACATACAGTAGCAAGACGTGTACAAGGCTGAAGTCCCGTGTTCACGATAGGGCTGACCCAAACCTCACTGTGCTTGCTAAGATATATTTTCTTTTTGAGTGATCTTTTCCAGCATGGTTCAGGCCGGCCTTAGTGAGGCTCAGCTCTGCTAGGTTTGTCTCAGTGGTGTGAAAATGGGACCTGTGTGTATCCACAGGTACAATTGGTGAATAACTCCTTCAAGGGGATGAAATACCTGCGCCTCAACACCCTGGCCTCCCTGGGATACGCTGTGGTGGTCATCGACGGGAGGGGCTCCTGTCAGAGGGGCCTGGAGTTTGAAGGGGCTCTGAAAAACAAAATGGTAGGATTGGTTTTCGAAAACAACTATTTCCCTTCCAACCCGTATCTTGCTTTTTGTTTATAAATTGTTTCAATACAAATGGTTCCGTTCCGTCTTTTTGTAGTTAAGCGTTAAGGCGCCCGTGTTCAACTTTAGACATATGTGCATCTTGCCAACCAAGGCTGTTCCGGCTGTGCGTGTTCATTAAAGCACATGTGTGCAGCATATACCGTATGCTGGCTTCCTTTTATTTATTAATATTACTTCATACTATTTATTCATTGGGCAGCGTGACTATTTGGAATGTGCACTTCATATCTTTCATCCAGACTATGAATCCTTTTTTGAATTTTAGAACCATGTTCATTCTACCCAAGCCATCTGGGCATGTGGATCTATCGGTGTGACTAACTCCCTTCTCGCTCTCGCTCTGTGTGTTACCAGGGCCAGGTGGAGATCGAGGACCAGGTGGAGGGGCTGCAGTACGTGTCGGAGAGGTTCAACTTTGTGGACCTGAGTCGCGTGGCCATCCACGGCTGGTCCTACGGCGGCTTCCTCTCCCTCATGGGCCTCATCCAGAGGCCCAACGTCTTCAAGGTGAGACGCGCCAGAGTTAAAGGCACCACTCCCGAGACAATAGAATACTAGAATCTCTAGATCTCGACTGGGCCGAGGTTCATTCCACAAAGTGTCATTACCTTCCTATTTCCTTCTCCTTAAAATCAGAGTGGGCTGGATTGATTATGGATTGATTGAACCATAGATGGGATAGGTTTGATTTGATACATCTGTTCTGGATAGATGTAGTTTCTCTGTTTGTCCTCATGGTGTCGCTGTGGGTTTACACGTCATTCCACACTGCAGTTCTCATCAGTAGTCTTAGCTCATGGTGCCTGTTCTTAGTGGTACTGCTCTACACATCATGGTGGCGAAGATCAACAAGAGTATATCTCTCTCACCACCACTTTAGGGGTAATAGGGGGCCTATTCAGCTTCTTGTCAATATGTACATTACTGCTTGACAGAAATCGGGCTTCGACCTAACCACTAATGCTGGAAATTAGCGCAAACTGAAGTGTGATGTTTTTGTTTCAATGTGTCAATGTCTTAATTTTGTCTTTCCCAATGGAGGCTATGGAGGGAGAAATAGCAGGACAGGCTATTAAAAAAAAAATCCCCTTCATAAATCTACACAATCTCACTATTATTGCTAGTTACAAACAGGTCATAAAGGACCAGTTCCATTTTAGTCCTTGGCTCCTTCCCTATAATGACAAAGAAAACCCTTGACTTTTTCCACGTTGTTACGTTACAGCTCCATTCTAAAATGGATGAGATAATATTTTCCCCTTCATCAATCTACACAATGACACACAAAAAAAACAGGTTTTAAAATGTGTTTGCAAATGTATTTAAAAAAAAGAAAAGAAGCAGAAATATGACATTTACATAAGTATGCAGACCCTTTACTCTGTACTTTGTTGAAGCACATTTTGGCAGTGATTACAGCCTCAAGTCTTCTTGGGTGTGATGCTACAAGTTTGGCACACCTGTTTGGCACACAAGTTTCTGTGCTGTCCCTAACTGAAAATAAATAAGTCAAATAAATGAGAGAAAAAAATGGCAATGTTGTTGTTCGTTTCAGGTGGCCATAGCGGGTGCCCCGGTGACCGTGTGGATGGCGTACGACACGGGCTACACGGAGCGCTACATGGATACTCCTGAGAACAACCCGCAGGGCTACGAGGAGGGCTCCGTGGCTTTGCACGTGGACAAGCTGCCCAGCGAGTCAGTTCCAGTTTACTGCACTCTACAATTCAACGAATCTAAGAAATAAGAATAGCCTATATATGTTATCTACAGTATATAGATAACACTTTTGTGGTCTGGATATAATGGTAGGCCCTCGAGGTCAGATGTAGGTGTTGTAACATGATCGCACAATTCTGTTTTACTTTCCATTTTGTTCATCATTGTTGGTTAAAAACGGGCATGGGTTTTAAGCGAAAAATGTCTCAGCTCAAATTTCAAGGAAAGATGGGATGTTATTGAGTTTCACCATTGACATTTATACAGGGGTGCAACTTTGGTTTTAGAAGTGGGGGACACACATATATTTTTTTATTTTTTTATCCATTCGGATAAACACTCCAAACAGCCTCCCCAACTGCTCGGAGGCGTCCGCATGGTCCTAAAGCACACCATTGCCTCATTGTTTAAAAAAAAAAGAAGTCACATTCCAATGATAAAACTGCAGGGGACAAAAATGCAATTTCAGAATGTGGGGGGGGCATGTCCCCCTCGTGCCCAGTGAAAGTTGCACACCCTGTATACATCTGTATACATTTTAAAAACCCAGGATATACTTACTATTGTATAGTATAAATGTAATCATGATAATTGAACCTAATTTTATGTCCATTTCCATCCCTTTGAAACCCTCTCCTTGTCCTAACAGGCCAAACCGCTTGCTGATTCTACACGGATTCCTCGACGAGAATGTGCACTTTTTCCACACCAACTTCCTGGTGTCACAAATAATCCGCGCTGGGAAGCCATATCAGCTACAGGCTAGTATTTTACTTTTTCTACAATTTATTAATGCGTTTTTCACATTTCTAGAACCAGCGTTAATGGCAGGTTATGGATAACGTATAGTCACTGGGCCATAGGCATAGCAGCTTCTGCTGGATATAATCTTAATCACTTGGGTTGACGTAATGACAGTACGATAACACAGTGCAGCTGTCAAATTGGACAGCTTTGCTTAAAATACTGTAGGGCCTCAGTGTTGGAATGCAACAGTTGGGTAACTACTGTGCATCAACTATCTATACGCTACCCATATTATTTTTTCCCTAACATTGTTGCACAATTAGAGAAAATACTGCTACAGTCTCTTCCATGTGCTGTCAAAGTGGGGCCCAGAAGCATACACTGGTATGCGCCTATATAGCATGAAGCCAATGTCTTAATTTATGACTAAACTGTCACTTAAAAATGAAAGCCAGCAGACCAGAAAGTTGGGCCTCTTTATTAGTGTACAGCTTCTTGGTATGAATGGGTTTCAGAACATTGCAGATTGTAGGTAGCTGGAGTCACATGTGCTGTACAGTATGTACTGAAGCAGGAATTGGTGGTTGATTTTCCTCTGTTGTTTTGCAGGTCTACCCCAACGAGCGACACAGTATTCGCTGCCCAGAGTCAGGAGAACACTATGAGATCATGCTGCTGCACTTTCTACAACAATACCTCTGAAACCGGGGTGAACCTCCCCCCGATAACCCCTCAACCTTGGCATAGAGACCTCGCACTCTGCAGCCACGCCCATCCACCCCACATTTACCGTGAACTGGAGATCTCACTCCATTATGCCTCCACCTCTCTTTCTCTGTTGCTAGCTCTCTCCCTCTCTTTCTCTGTTGCCTGCTCTCTCTCTCTCTCTCCCATTCTTCCTTTCTCTCGCCCCTACATTAGGGTGGGGGGTAGGGTTAGGTTACCTAAGGTGATCCAAGGCAGTGTTATCAAGTTTCACTGTGGAATGAAAGGAGGACAACATTATCTGGAGGCTGAGCCGCAATCACTCTCCCTTGTTTTCCTCTTCACTGGAACCATGATTGTTTTGCCAAATGTTTTTCTTTTTCCTACATTTTATTCACTCAAGTCAGTAGTAGGAGTGGGGTTCCTCAAACAGGAAATGGAATCTAGACAGGCAGACAGAAAGAATATAGCTATAATACTTACTGTGAGTTTAAGCCTTGGAGGTGGTGTGTAATGGCAAGCGGAAGAGACCCTGCCTCTACTTGCATTCAACTATTTTAAGTGTGTATTGTTAAAATAAAATATTTGTATGGATTCTTATTATTTTATAATGAGCGTCAAACGAAGTCCCTCATTGATATAAAGTCATTTTTGCGCCCTTTCTCTAATCTCGCCTCTCATTACATTGCTCAAGGTGTCGTCTTGCCCTCTGAAGATACAATATTTGCCAAAGTACTTCTGACTTCTGATCATGCTGTTATTTTCTTTTTTTACTCCAATAACGATGCAAGTGTGAGCAGCCGAGTCTTAAACAGCTTTTTACCACCTGAATAAAATTTATACATGACGATGAATAAATGTATAATGAAATCTCCGCTCTTTGTTGTTATTTCATTTGTCCTAGATGAACATGAACAAAGATGGATGGATGGATAGATATATAGACACGCTTCTGCTTCAATGTGTCATATTGTACATGATAACAAGCGTGAGTGTCAATGGTCACCTACGATGTGATTGATATCTTAAACACAGTGACACGCTCCATCTCAGGGCTATTCATCTTTCCACGTGCGCAGGTATTCTCCTCTTTGAACCTCCTAGTTTGTTGCAGAGTGGGAAAGACATCTCTTCTCCCTTTGGAACAGCAAAGCACCTTTTAATCATTGAGTACTCATGCATCCACCTTCCCTTTGGGAGGGGGACAGTTGCCATGGCCGCCAGGGATCGATGCTTGTATTTTTATAGATGAGCTTGCCCCAGCGAGAGCACTTGAACGTGATTGACGCTGCAGATGCCTTGATGTTACTGAGTAGACTGCAGTCCATGTGGACCACCGCATGAAGCTTTGGTAGCCATTTTGAACACCTGTTTCAGAGGGTGAGACGTTCAACTGCAGCTCGAAATAGTTTATGAGTGAAGTTGAATTGTATTCTTTTTTAAAATATTGCAAATGAATAGTCAAAGTAACGGTTTACCCTTTGGCTACCTTTTTATTGATGACAACGACAACATATTTG
>NC_060194.1:10398323-10408323 GCF_021184085.1 Oncorhynchus gorbuscha | reverse complement strand
CATTAACCTCCGGGTTGTTTAATGGGCCTTGTCGATTCAAACTCCTGCCAACTCTGGTTTAGGTACACCAGGTCAGCGTCATTAACCTCCGGGTTGTTTAATGGGCCTTGTCGATTCAAACTCCTGCCAACTCTGGTTTAGGTACACCAGGTCAGCGTCATTAACCTCCGGGTTGTTTAATGGGCCTTGTCGATTCAAACTCCTGCCAACTCTGGTTTAGGTACACCAGGTCAGCGTCATTAACCTCCGGGTTGTTTAATGGGCCTTGTCGATTCAAACTCCTGCCAACTCTGGTTTAGGTACACCAGGTCAGCGTCATTAACCTCCGGGTTGTTTAATGGGCCTTGTCGATTCAAACTCCTGCCAACTCTGGTTTAGGTACACCAGGTCAGCGTCATTAACCTCCGGGTTGTTTAATGGGCCTTGTCGATTCAAACTCCTGCCAACTCTGGTTTAGGTACACCAGGTCAGCGTCATTAACCTCCGGGTTGTTTAATGGGCCTTGTCGATTCAAACTCCTGCCAACTCTGGTTTAGGTACACCAGGTCAGCGTCATTAACCTCCGGGTTGTTTAATGGGCCTTGTCGATTCAAACTCCTGCCAACTCTGGTTTAGGTACACCAGGTCAGCGTCATTAACCTCCGGGTTGTTTAATGGGCCTTGTCGATTCAAACTCCTGCCAACTCTGGTTTAGGTACACCAGGTCAGCGTCATTAACCTCCGGGTTGTTTAATGGGCCTTGTCGATTCAAACTCCTGCCAACTCTGGTTTAGGTACACCAGGTCAGCGTCATTAACCTCCGGGTTGTTTAATGGGCCTTGTCGATTCAAACTCCTGCCAACTCTGGTTTAGGTACACCAGGTCAGCGTCATTAACCTCCGGGTTGTTTAATGGGCCTTGTCGATTCAAACTCCTGCCAACTCTGGTTTAGGTACACCAGGTCAGCGTCATTAACCTCCGGGTTGTTTAATGGGCCTTGTCGATTCAAACTCCTGCCAACTCTGGTTTAGGTACACCAGGTCAGCGTCATTAACCTCCGGGTTGTTTAATGGGCCTTGTCGATTCAAACTCCTGCCAACTCTGGTTTAGGTACACCAGGTCAGCGTCATTAACCTCCGGGTTGTTTAATGGGCCTTGTCGATTCAAACTCCTGCCAACTCTGGTTTAGGTACACCAGGTCAGCGTCATTAACCTCCGGGTTGTTTAATGGGCCTTGTCGATTCAAACTCCTGCCAACTCTGGTTTAGGTACACCAGGTCAGCGTCATTAACCTCCGGGTTGTTTAATGGGCCTTGTCGATTCAAACTCCTGCCAACTCTGGTTTAGGTACACCAGGTCAGCGTCATTAACCTCCGGGTTGTTTAATGGGCCTTGTCGATTCAAACTCCTGCCAACTCTGGTTTAGGTACACCAGGTCAGCGTCATTAACCTCCGGGTTGTTTAATGGGCCTTGTCGATTCAAACTCCTGCCAACTCTGGT
This sequence comes from Oncorhynchus gorbuscha, assembly GCF_021184085.1. NCBI lineage: Eukaryota > Metazoa > Chordata > Actinopteri > Salmoniformes > Salmonidae > Oncorhynchus > Oncorhynchus gorbuscha. Next base: position 10,406,843 of record NC_060194.1, on the reverse strand, counting down.
TTAGGTACACCAGGTCAGCGTCATTAACCTCCGGGTTGTTTAATGGGCCTTGTCGATTCAAACTCCTGCCAACTCTGGTTTAGGTACACCAGGTCAGCGTCATTAACCTCCGGGTTGTTTAATGGGCCTTGTCGATTCAAACTCCTGCCAACTCTGGTTTAGGTACACCAGGTCAGCGTCATTAACCTCCGGGTTGTTTAATGGGCCTTGTCGATTCAAACTCCTGCCAACTCTGGTTTAGGTACACCAGGTCAGCGTCATTAACCTCCGGGTTGTTTAATGGGCCTTGTCGATTCAAACTCCTGCCAACTCTGGTTTAGGTACACCAGGTCAGCGTCATTAACCTCCGGGTTGTTTAATGGGCCTTGTCGATTCAAACTCCTGCCAACTCTGGTTTAGGTACACCAGGTCAGCGTCATTAACCTCCGGGTTGTTTAATGGGCCTTGTCGATTCAAACTCCTGCCAACTCTGGTTTAGGTACACCAGGTCAGCGTCATTAACCTCCGGGTTGTTTAATGGGCCTTGTCGATTCAAACTCCTGCCAACTCTGGTTTAGGTACACCAGGTCAGCGTCATTAACCTCCGGGTTGTTTAATGGGCCTTGTCGATTCAAACTCCTGCCAACTCTGGTTTAGGTACACCAGGTCAGCGTCATTAACCTCCGGGTTGTTTAATGGGCCTTGTCGATTCAAACTCCTGCCAACTCTGGTTTAGGTACACCAGGTCAGCGTCATTAACCTCCGGGTTGTTTAATGGGCCTTGTCGATTCAAACTCCTGCCAACTCTGGTTTAGGTACACCAGGTCAGCGTCATTAACCTCCGGGTTGTTTAATGGGCCTTGTCGATTCAAACTCCTGCCAACTCTGGTTTAGGTACACCAGGTCAGCGTCATTAACCTCCGGGTTGTTTAATGGGCCTTGTCGATTCAAACTCCTGCCAACTCTGGTTTAGGTACACCAGGTCAGCGTCATTAACCTCCGGGTTGTTTAATGGGCCTTGTCGATTCAAACTCCTGCCAACTCTGGTTTAGGTACACCAGGTCAGCGTCATTAACCTCCGGGTTGTTTAATGGGCCTTGTCGATTCAAACTCCTGCCAACTCTGGTTTAGGTACACCAGGTCAGCGTCATTAACCTCCGGGTTGTTTAATGGGCCTTGTCGATTCAAACTCCTGCCAACTCTGGTTTAGGTACACCAGGTCAGCGTCATTAACCTCCGGGTTGTTTAATGGGCCTTGTCGATTCAAACTCCTGCCAACTCTGGTTTAGGTACACCAGGTCAGCGTCATTAACCTCCGGGTTGTTTAATGGGCCTTGTCGATTCAAACTCCTGCCAACTCTGGTTTAGGTACACCAGGTCAGCGTCATTAACCTCCGGGTTGTTTAATGGGCCTTGTCGATTCAAACTCCTGCCAACTCTGGTTTAGGTACACCAGGTCAGCGTCATTAACCTCCGGGTTGTTTAATGGGCCTTGTCGATTCAAACTCCTGCCAACTCTGGTTTAGGTACACCAGGTCAGCGTCATTAACCTCCGGGTTGTTTAATGGGCCTTGTCGATTCAAACTCCTGCCAACTCTGGTTTAGGTACACCAGGTCAGCGTCATTAACCTCCGGGTTGTTTAATGGGCCTTGTCGATTCAAACTCCTGCCAACTCTGGTTTAGGTACACCAGGTCAGCGTCATTAACCTCCGGGTTGTTTAATGGGCCTTGTCGATTAACCCTCCTGGTTTAGGTACACCAGGTTAATGGGCCTTGTCGATTCAAACTCCTGCCAACTCTGGTTTAGGTACACCAGGTCAGCGTCATTAACCTCCGGGTTGTTTAATGGGCCTTGTCGATTCAAACTCCTGCCAACTCTGGTTTAGGTACACCAGGTCAGCGTCATTAACCTCCGGGTTGTTTAATGGGCCTTGTCGATTCAAACTCCTGCCAACTCTGGTTTAGGTACACCAGGTCAGCGTCATTAACCTCCGGGTTGTTTAATGGGCCTTGTCGATTCAAACTCCTGCCAACTCTGGTTTAGGTACACCAGGTCAGCGTCATTAACCTCCGGGTTGTTTAATGGGCCTTGTCGATTCAAACTCCTGCCAACTCTGGTTTAGGTACACCAGGTCAGCGTCATTAACCTCCGGGTTGTTTAATGGGCCTTGTCGATTCAAACTCCTGCCAACTCTGGTTTAGGTACACCAGGTCAGCGTCATTAACCTCCGGGTTGTTTAATGGGCCTTGTCGATTCAAACTCCTGCCAACTCTGGTTTAGGTACACCAGGTCAGCGTCATTAACCTCCGGGTTGTTTAATGGGCCTTGTCGATTCAAACTCCTGCCAACTCTGGTTTAGGTACACCAGGTCAGCGTCATTAACCTCCGGGTTGTTTAATGGGCCTTGTCGATTCAAACTCCTGCCAACTCTGGTTTAGGTACACCAGGTCAGCGTCATTAACCTCCGGGTTGTTTAATGGGCCTTGTCGATTCAAACTCCTGCCAACTCTGGTTTAGGTACACCAGGTCAGCGTCATTAACCTCCGGGTTGTTTAATGGGCCTTGTCGATTCAAACTCCTGCCAACTCTGGTTTAGGTACACCAGGTCAGCGTCATTAACCTCCGGGTTGTTTAATGGGCCTTGTCGATTCAAACTCCTGCCAACTCTGGTTTAGGTACACCAGGTCAGCGTCATTAACCTCCGGGTTGTTTAATGGGCCTTGTCGATTCAAACTCCTGCCAACTCTGGTTTAGGTACACCAGGTCAGCGTCATTAACCTCCGGGTTGTTTAATGGGCCTTGTCGATTCAAACTCCTGCCAACTCTGGTTTAGGTACACCAGGTCAGCGTCATTAACCTCCGGGTTGTTTAATGGGCCTTGTCGATTCAAACTCCTGCCAACTCTGGTTTAGGTACACCAGGTCAGCGTCATTAACCTCCGGGTTGTTTAATGGGCCTTGTCGATTCAAACTCCTGCCAACTCTGGTTTAGGTACACCAGGTCAGCGTCATTAACCTCCGGGTTGTTTAATGGGCCTTGTCGATTCAAACTCCTGCCAACTCTGGTTTAGGTACACCAGGTCAGCGTCATTAACCTCCGGGTTGTTTAATGGGCCTTGTCGATTCAAACTCCTGCCAACTCTGGTTTAGGTACACCAGGTCAGCGTCATTAACCTCCGGGTTGTTTAATGGGCCTTGTCGATTCAAACTCCTGCCAACTCTGGTTTAGGTACACCAGGTCAGCGTCATTAACCTCCGGGTTGTTTAATGGGCCTTGTCGATTCAAACTCCTGCCAACTCTGGTTTAGGTACACCAGGTCAGCGTCATTAACCTCCGGGTTGTTTAATGGGCCTTGTCGATTCAAACTCCTGCCAACTCTGGTTTAGGTACACCAGGTCAGCGTCATTAACCTCCGGGTTGTTTAATGGGCCTTGTCGATTCAAACTCCTGCCAACTCTGGTTTAGGTACACCAGGTCAGCGTCATTAACCTCCGGGTTGTTTAATGGGCCTTGTCGATTCAAACTCCTGCCAACTCTGGTTTAGGTACACCAGGTCAGCGTCATTAACCTCCGGGTTGTTTAATGGGCCTTGTCGATTCAAACTCCTGCCAACTCTGGTTTAGGTACACCAGGTCAGCGTCATTAACCTCCGGGTTGTTTAATGGGCCTTGTCGATTCAAACTCCTGCCAACTCTGGTTTAGGTACACCAGGTCAGCGTCATTAACCTCCGGGTTGTTTAATGGGCCTTGTCGATTCAAACTCCTGCCAACTCTGGTTTAGGTACACCAGGTCAGCGTCATTAACCTCCGGGTTGTTTAATGGGCCTTGTCGATTCAAACTCCTGCCAACTCTGGTTTAGGTACACCAGGTCAGCGTCATTAACCTCCGGGTTGTTTAATGGGCCTTGTCGATTCAAACTCCTGCCAACTCTGGTTTAGGTACACCAGGTCAGCGTCATTAACCTCCGGGTTGTTTAATGGGCCTTGTCGATTCAAACTCCGGGTTGTTTAATGGGCCTTGTCGATTCAAACTCCTGCCAACTCTGGTTTAGGTACACCAGGTCAGCGTCATTAACCTCCGGGTTGTTTAATGGGCCTTGTCGATTCAAACTCCTGCCAACTCTGGTTTAGGTACACCAGGTCAGCGTCATTAACCTCCGGGTTGTTTAATGGGCCTTGTCGATTCAAACTCCTGCCAACTCTGGTTTAGGTACACCAGGTCAGCGTCATTAACCTCCGGGTTGTTTAATGGGCCTTGTCGATTCAAACTCCTGCCAACTCTGGTTTAGGTACACCAGGTCAGCGTCATTAACCTCCGGGTTGTTTAATGGGCCTTGTCGATTCAAACTCCTGCCAACTCTGGTTTAGGTACACCAGGTCAGCGTCATTAACCTCCGGGTTGTTTAATGGGCCTTGTCGATTCAAACTCCTGCCAACTCTGGTTTAGGTACACCAGGTCAGCGTCATTAACCTCCGGGTTGTTTAATGGGCCTTGTCGATTCAAACTCCTGCCAACTCTGGTTTAGGTACACCAGGTCAGCGTCATTAACCTCCGGGTTGTTTAATGGGCCTTGTCGATTCAAACTCCTGCCAACTCTGGTTTAGGTACACCAGGTCAGCGTCATTAACCTCCGGGTTGTTTAATGGGCCTTGTCGATTCAAACTCCTGCCAACTCTGGTTTAGGTACACCAGGTCAGCGTCATTAACCTCCGGGTTGTTTAATGGGCCTTGTCGATTCAAACTCCTGCCAACTCTGGTTTAGGTACACCAGGTCAGCGTCATTAACCTCCGGGTTGTTTAATGGGCCTTGTCGATTCAAACTCCTGCCAACTCTGGTTTAGGTACACCAGGTCAGCGTCATTAACCTCCGGGTTGTTTAATGGGCCTTGTCGATTCAAACTCCTGCCAACTCTGGTTTAGGTACACCAGGTCAGCGTCATTAACCTCCGGGTTGTTTAATGGGCCTTGTCGATTCAAACTCCTGCCAACTCTGGTTTAGGTACACCAGGTCAGCGTCATTAACCTCCGGGTTGTTTAATGGGCCTTGTCGATTCAAACTCCTGCCAACTCTGGTTTAGGTACACCAGGTCAGCGTCATTAACCTCCGGGTTGTTTAATGGGCCTTGTCGATTCAAACTCCTGCCAACTCTGGTTTAGGTACACCAGGTCAGCGTCATTAACCTCCGGGTTGTTTAATGGGCCTTGTCGATTCAAACTCCTGCCAACTCTGGTTTAGGTACACCAGGTCAGCGTCATTAACCTCCGGGTTGTTTAATGGGCCTTGTCGATTCAAACTCCTGCCAACTCTGGTTTAGGTACACCAGGTCAGCGTCATTAACCTCCGGGTTGTTTAATGGGCCTTGTCGATTCAAACTCCTGCCAACTCTGGTTTAGGTACACCAGGTCAGCGTCATTAACCTCCGGGTTGTTTAATGGGCCTTGTCGATTCAAACTCCTGCCAACTCTGGTTTAGGTACACCAGGTCAGCGTCATTAACCTCCGGGTTGTTTAATGGGCCTTGTCGATTCAAACTCCTGCCAACTCTGGTTTAGGTACACCAGGTCAGCGTCATTAACCTCCGGGTTGTTTAATGGGCCTTGTCGATTCAAACTCCTGCCAACTCTGGTTTAGGTACACCAGGTCAGCGTCATTAACCTCCGGGTTGTTTAATGGGCCTTGTCGATTCAAACTCCTGCCAACTCTGGTTTAGGTACACCAGGTCAGCGTCATTAACCTCCGGGTTGTTTAATGGGCCTTGTCGATTCAAACTCCTGCCAACTCTGGTTTAGGTACACCAGGTCAGCGTCATTAACCTCCGGGTTGTTTAATGGGCCTTGTCGATTCAAACTCCTGCCAACTCTGGTTTAGGTACACCAGGTCAGCGTCATTAACCTCCGGGTTGTTTAATGGGCCTTGTCGATTCAAACTCCTGCCAACTCTGGTTTAGGTACACCAGGTCAGCGTCATTAACCTCCGGGTTGTTTAATGGGCCTTGTCGATTCAAACTCCTGCCAACTCTGGTTTAGGTACACCAGGTCAGCGTCATTAACCTCCGGGTTGTTTAATGGGCCTTGTCGATTCAAACTCCTGCCAACTCTGGTTTAGGTACACCAGGTCAGCGTCATTAACCTCCGGGTTGTTTAATGGGCCTTGTCGATTCAAACTCCTGCCAACTCTGGTTTAGGTACACCAGGTCAGCGTCATTAACCTCCGGGTTGTTTAATGGGCCTTGTCGATTCAAACTCCTGCCAACTCTGGTTTAGGTACACCAGGTCAGCGTCATTAACCTCCGGGTTGTTTAATGGGCCTTGTCGATTCAAACTCCTGCCAACTCTGGTTTAGGTACACCAGGTCAGCGTCATTAACCTCCGGGTTGTTTAATGGGCCTTGTCGATTCAAACTCCTGCCAACTCTGGTTTAGGTACACCAGGTCAGCGTCATTAACCTCCGGGTTGTTTAATGGGCCTTGTCGATTCAAACTCCTGCCAACTCTGGTTTAGGTACACCAGGTCAGCGTCATTAACCTCCGGGTTGTTTAATGGGCCTTGTCGATTCAAACTCCTGCCAACTCTGGTTTAGGTACACCAGGTCAGCGTCATTAACCTCCGGGTTGTTTAATGGGCCTTGTCGATTCAAACTCCTGCCAACTCTGGTTTAGGTACACCAGGTCAGCGTCATTAACCTCCGGGTTGTTTAATGGGCCTTGTCGATTCAAACTCCTGCCAACTCTGGTTTAGGTACACCAGGTCAGCGTCATTAACCTCCGGGTTGTTTAATGGGCCTTGTCGATTCAAACTCCTGCCAACTCTGGTTTAGGTACACCAGGTCAGCGTCATTAACCTCCGGGTTGTTTAATGGGCCTTGTCGATTCAAACTCCTGCCAACTCTGGTTTAGGTACACCAGGTCAGCGTCATTAACCTCCGGGTTGTTTAATGGGCCTTGTCGATTCAAACTCCTGCCAACTCTGGTTTAGGTACACCAGGTCAGCGTCATTAACCTCCAACTCTGGGTTGTTTAATGGGCCTTGTCGATTCAAACTCCCTGCCAACTCTGGTTTAGGTACACCAGGTCAGCGTCATTAACCTCCGGGTTGTTTAATGGGCCTTGTCGATTCAAACTCCTGCCAACTCTGGTTTAGGTACACCAGGTCAGCGTCATTAACCTCCGGGTTGTTTAATGGGCCTTGTCGATTCAAACTCCTGCCAACTCTGGTTTAGGTACACCAGGTCAGCGTCATTAACCTCCGGGTTGTTTAATGGGCCTTGTCGCATTCAAACTCCTGCCAACTCTGGTTTAGGTACACCAGGTCAGCGTCATTAACCTCCGGGTTGTTTAATGGGCCTTGTCGATTCAAACTCCTGCCAACTCTGGTTTAGGTACACCAGGTCAGCGTCATTAACCTCCGGGTTGTTTAATGGGCCTTGTCGATTCAAACTCCTGCCAACTCTGGTTTAGGTACACCAGGTCAGCGTCATTAACCTCCGGGTTGTTTAATGGGCCTTGTCGATTCAAACTCCTGCCAACTCTGGTTTAGGTACACCAGGTCAGCGTCATTAACCTCCGGGTTGTTTAATGGGCCTTGTCGATTCAAACTCCTGCCAACTCTGGTTTAGGTACACCAGGTCAGCGTCATTAACCTCCGGGTTGTTTAATGGGCCTTGTCGATTCAAACTCCTGCCAACTCTGGTTTAGGTACACCAGGTCAGCGTCATTAACCTCCGGGTTGTTTAATGGGCCTTGTCGATTCAAACTCCTGCCAACTCTGGTTTAGGTACACCAGGTCAGCGTCATTAACCTCCGGGTTGTTTAATGGGCCTTGTCGATTCAAACTCCTGCCAACTCTGGTTTAGGTACACCAGGTCAGCGTCATTAACCTCCGGGTTGTTTAATGGGCCTTGTCGATTCAAACTCCTGCCAACTCTGGTTTAGGTACACCAGGTCAGCGTCATTAACCTCCTCCGGGTTGTTTAATGGGCCTTGTCGATTCAAACTCCTGCCAACTCTGGTTTAGGTACACCAGGTCAGCGTCATTAACCTCCGGGTTGTTTAATGGGCCTTGTCGATTCAAACTCCTGCCAACTCTGGTTTAGGTACACCAGGTCAGCGTCATTAACCTCCGGGTTGTTTAATGGGCCTTGTCGATTCAAACTCCTGCCAACTCTGGTTTAGGTACACCAGGTCAGCGTCATTAACCTCCGGGTTGTTTAATGGGCCTTGTCGATTCAAACTCCTGCCAACTCTGGTTTAGGTACACCAGGTCAGCGTCATTAACCTCCCGGGTTGTTTAATGGGCCTTGTCGATTCAAACTCCTGCCAACTCTGGTTTAGGTACACCAGGTCAGCGTCATTAACCTCCGGGTTGTTTAATGGGCCTTGTCGATTCAAACTCCTGCCAACTCTGGTTTAGGTACACCAGGTGTGATCATTAACACTCCGGGTTGTTTAATGGGCCTTGTCGATTCAAACTCCTGCCAACTCTGGTTTAGGTACACCAGGTCAGGCGTCATTAACCTCGGGTTGTTTAATGGGCCTTGTCG
>NC_060194.1:10357112-10398223 GCF_021184085.1 Oncorhynchus gorbuscha | reverse complement strand
GTCTCGGGACATGCTGGACCTTTCACTCATTGATGATTTCCTCCGTTGCCGCCAGGATTCCTCTCGAGTGCGCCAGGAGGCGCTCGGTGAGTGGGGGGTACTGTCATGTTTTGTCTTTGATTATCATGCCTTGTCCCTGTTCTTCTCCTTCTATTCGTTTCCCTCCGCTGGTCTTATTAGGTTCTTTCCCTCTTTCTATCCCTCTCTCTCCCCTCCCTCTCACTCTCCCGCTCTCTCTTCTCTCTCTATCGTTCCGTTCCTGCTCCCAGCTGTTCCTATTCCCCTAATCAATCATTTAGTCTTCCCACACCTGTTCCCGATCCTTTTCCCTGATTAGAGTCCCTATTTCTCTCCTTGTTATTCGTTTCTGCCCTGTCGGTTCCTTGTCTAGAATTCACCGTGCTGTGTTTGTGTATCGCCCTGTCGTGTCGTGTTTTCCTCAGATGCTGCGTGGTGAGCAGGTGTCTGAGTCTGTTTGGTTCAAGTGCCTTCCCGAGGCAACCTGCTGTTCACCTGCTGTTCAAGATCGAGTCTCCAGTTTGTCCTCGTCATTTCGAGTGAAAGTTGTGTTTTTTGATTGTATTTACTTTACTGGATTAAAGACTCTGTTTTCGCCAAGTCGCTTTTGGGTCCTCTTTCACCTGCATGACAAAGAACTGTCAAAGACATCAGCCATCCAATCATATGTCAGAGGAAGAACCCTAAGAACTGTCAAAGACATCAGCCATCCAATCATATGTCAGAGGAAGAACCCTAAGAACTGTCAAAGACATCAGCCATCCAATCATATGTCAGAGGAAGAACCCTAAGAACTGTCAAAGACATCAGCCATCCAATCATATGTCAGAGGAAGAACCCTGAGAACTGTCAAAGACATCAGCCATCCAATCATATGTCAGAGGAAGGCCCTAAGAACTGTCAAAGACATCAGCCATCCAATCATATGTCAGAGGAAGGCCCTAAGAACTGTCAAAGACATCAGCCATCCAATCATATGTCAGAGGAAGAACCCTAAGAACTGTCAAAGACATCAGCCATCCAATCATATGTCAGAGGAAGAACCCTAAGAACTGTCAAAGACATCAGCCATCCAATCATATGTCAGAGGAAGAACCCTAAGAACTGTCAAAGACATCAGCCATCCAATCATATGTCAGAGGAAGAACCCTAAGAACTGTCAAAGACATCAGCCATCCAATCATATGTCAGAGGAAGAGCCCTAAGAACTGTCAAAGACATCAGCCATCCAATCATATGTCAGAGGAAGAACCCTAAGAACTGTCAAAGACATCAGCCATCCAATCATATGTCAGAGGAAGAACCCTGAGAACTGTCAAAGACATCAGCCATCCAATCATATGTCAGAGGAAGAACCCTAAGAACTGTCAAAGACATCAGCCATCCAATCATATGTCAGAGGAAGAACCCTAAGAACTGTCAAAGACATCAGCCATCCAATCATATGTCAGAGGAAGAACCCTAAGAACTGTCAAAGACATCAGCCATCCAATCATATGTCAGAGGAAGAACCCTAAGAACTGTCAAAGACATCAGCCATCCAATCATATGTCAGAGGAAGAACCCTAAGAACTGTCAAAGACATCAGCCATCCAATCATATGTCAGAGGAAGAACCCTAAGAACTGTCAAGAGACATCAGCCATCCAATCATATGTCAGAGGAAGAACCCTAAGAACTGTCAAAGACATCAGCCATCCAATCATATGTCATGTCAAAGAGGAAGAACCCTAAGAACTGTCAAAGACATCAGCCATCCAATCATATGTCAGAGGAAGAACCCTAAGAACTGTCAAAGACATCAGCCATCCAATCATATGTCAGAGGAAGAACCCTAAGAACTGTCAAAGACATCAGCCATCCAATCATATGTCAGAGGAAGAACCCTAAGAACTGTCAAAGACATCAGCCATCCAATCATATGTCAGAGGAAGAACCCTAAGAACTGTCAAAGACATCAGCCATCCAATCATATGTCAGAGGAAGAACCCTAAGAACTGTCAAAGACATCAGCCATCCAATCATATGTCAGAGGAAGAACCCTAAGAACTGTCAAAGACATCAGCCATCCAATCATATGTCAGAGGAAGAACCCTAAGAACTGTCAAAGACATCAGCCATCCAATCATATGTCAGAGGAAGAACCCTAAGAACTGTCAAAGACATCAGCCATCCAATCATATGTCAGAGGAAGAACCCTAAGAACTGTCAAAGACATCAGCCATCCAATCATATGTCAGAGGAAGAACCCTAAGAACTGTCAAAGACATCAGCCATCCAATCATATGTCAGAGGAAGAACCCTAAGAACTGTCAAAGACATCAGCCATCCAATCATATGTCAGAGGAAGAACCAAAGACATCAAGAACTGAACTCAAAGACATCAGCCATCCAATCATATGTCAGAGGAAGAACCCTAAGAACTGTCAAAGACATCAGCCATCCAATCATATGTCAGAGGAAGAACCCTAAGAACTGTCAAAGACATCAGCCATCCAATCATATGTCAGAGGAAGAACCCTAAGAACTGTCAAAGACATCAGCCATCCAATCATATGTCACAAGAACTCAAAGACATCAGCCATCCAATCATATGTCAGAGGAAGAACCCTAAGAACTGTCAAAGACATCAGCCATCCAATCATATGTCAGAGGAAGAACCCTAAGAACTGTCAAAGACATCAGCCATCCAATCATATGTCAGAGGAAGAACCCTAAGAACTGTCAAAGACATCAGCCATCCAATCATATGTCAGAGGAAGAACCCTAAGAACTGTCAAAGACATCAGCCATCCAATCATATGTCAGAGGAAGAACCCTAAGAACTGTCAAAGACATCAGCCATCCAATCATATGTCAGAGGAAGAACCCTAAGAACTGTCAAAGACATCAGCCATCCAATCATATGTCAGAGGAAGAACCCTAAGAACTGTCAAAGACATCAGCCATCCAATCATATGTCAGAGAACTGTCAAAGACATCAGCCATCCAATCATATGTCAGAGGAAGAACCCTACTGTCAAAGACATCAGCCATCCAATCATATGTCAGAGGAAGAACCCTAAGAACTGTCAAAGACATCAGCCATCCAATCATATGTCAGAGGAAGAACCCTAAGAACTGTCAAAGACATCAGCCATCCAATCATATGTCAGAGGAAGAACCCTAAGAACTGTCAAAGACATCAGCCATCCAATCATATGTCAGAGGAAGAACCCTAAGAACTGTCAAAGACATCAGCCATCCAATCATATGTCAGAGGAAGAACCCTAAGAACTGTCAAAGACATCAGCCATCCAATCATATGTCAGAGGAAGACCCTATCAAAGACATCATCCAATCATATGTCAGAGGAAGAACCCTAAGAACTGTCAAAGACATCAGCCATCCAATCATATGTCAGAGGAAGAACCCTGAGAACTGTCAAAGACATCAGCCATCCAATCATATGTCAGAGGAAGAACCCTGAGAACTGTCAAAGACATCAGCCATCCAATCATATGTCAGAGGAAGAACCCTGAGAACTGTCAAAGACATCAGCCATCCAATCATATGTCAGAGGAAGAACCCTGTCAAAGACATCAGCCATCCAATCATATGTCAGAGGAAGAACCTATGTCAAAGACATCAGCCATCCAATCATATGTCAGAGGAAGAACCCTAAGCCCTAAGAACTGTCAAAGACATCAGCCATCCAATCATATGTCAGAGGAAGAACCCTAAGAACTGTCAAAGACATCAGCCATCCAATCATATGTCAGAGGAAGAACCCTAAGAACTGTCAAAGACATCAGCCATCCAATCATATGTCAGAGGAAGAACCCTAAGAACTGTCAAAGACATCAGCCATCCAATCATATGTCAGAGGAAGAACCCTAAGAACTGTCAAAGACATCAGCCATCCAATCATATGTCAGAGGAAGAACCCTGAAGAACTGTCAAAGACATCAGCCATCCAATCATATGTCAGAGGAAGAACCCTAAGAACTGTCAAAGACATCAGCCATCCAATCATATGTCAGAGGAAGAACCCTAAGAACTGTCAAAGACATCAGCCATCCAATCATATGTCAGAGGAAGAACCCTAAGAACTGTCAAAGACATCAGCCATCCAATCATATGTCAGAGGAAGAACCCTAAGAACTGTCAAAGACATCAGCCATCCAATCATATGTCAGAGGAAGAACCCTAAGAACTGTCAAAGACATCAGCCATCCAATCATATGTCAGAGGAAGAACCCTAAGAACTGTCAAAGACATCAGCCATCCAATCATATGTCAGAGGAAGAACCAAAGACATAAGAACTGTCAAAGACATCAGCCATCCAATCATATGTCAGAGGAAGAACCCTAAGAACTGTCAAAGACATCAGCCATCCAATCATATGTCAGAGGAAGAACCCTGTCAAAGACATCAGCCATCCAATCATATGTCAGAGGAAGAACCTAAGAACTGTCAAAGACATCAGCCATCCAATCATATGTCAGAGGAAGGCCCTAAGAACTGTCAAAGACATCAGCCATCCAATCATATGTCAGAGGAAGAACCCTAAGAACTGTCAAAGACATCAGCCATCCAATCATATGTCAGAGGAAGAACCCTAAGAACTGTCAAAGACATCAGCCATCCAATCATATGTCAGAGGAAGAACCCTAAGAACTGTCAAAGACATCAGCCATCCAATCATATGTCAGAGGAAGAACCTAAGAACTGTCAAAGACATCAGCCATCCAATCATATGTCAGAGGAAGGCCCTAAGAACTGTCAAAGACATCAGCCATCCAATCATATGTCAGAGGAAGGCCCTAAGAACTGTCAAAGACATCAGCCATCCAATCATATGTCAGAGGAAGAAAAGACATCAGCCAAATCATATGAACCCTGAACTCAAAGACATCAGCCATCCAATCATATGTCAGAGGAAGGCCCTAAGAACTGTCAAAGACATCAGCCATCCAATCATATGTCAGAGGAAGGCCCTGAGAACTGTCAAAGACATCAGCCATCCAATCATATGTCAGAGGAAGGCCCTGAGAACTGTCAAAGACATCAGCCATCCAATCATATGTCAGAGGATGAACCCTAAGAACTGTCAAAGACATCAGCCATCCAATCATATGTCAGAGGAAGGCCCTAAGAACTGTCAAAGACATCAGCCATCCAATCATATGTCAGAGGAAGAACCCTAAGAACTGTCAAAGACATCAGCCATCCAATCATATGTCAGAGGAAGAACCCTAAGAACTGTCAAAGACATCAGCCATCCAATCATATGTCAGAGGAAGGCCCTAAGAACTGTCAAAGACATCAGCCATCCAATCATATGTTAGAGGAAGAACCCTAAGAACTGTCAAAGACATCAGCCATCCAATCATATGTTAGAGGAAGGCCCTGAGAACTGTCAAAGACATCAGCCATCCAATCATATGTTAGAGGAAGGCCCTAAGAACTGTCAAAGACATCAGCCATCCAATCATATGTCAGAGGAAGAACCCTAAGAACTGTCAAAGCCATCAGCCATCCAATCATATGTTAGAGGAAGAACCCTAAGAACTGTCAAAGACATCAGCCATCCAATCATATGTTAGAGGAAGGCCCTGAGAACTGTCAAAGACATCAGCCATCCAATCATATGTCAGAGGAAGAACCCTAAGAACTGTCAAAGACATCAGCCATCCAATCATATGTTAGAGGAAGAACCCTAAGAACTGTCAAAGACATCAGCCATCCAATCATATGTTAGAGGAAGGCCCTAAGAACTGTCAAAGACATCAGCCATCCAATCATATGTCAGAGGAAGAACCCTAAGAACTGTCAAAGACATCAGCCATCCAATCATATGTCAGAGGAAGAACCCTAAGAACTGTCAAAGACATCAGCCATCCAATCATATGTTAGAGGAAGGCCCTGAGAACTGTCAAAGACATCAGCCATCCAATCATAGACTCTTCTCTATCCTACCGCACGGCAAGCGGTACCGGAGGTCCAAGTCTAGGACCAAAAGGCTCTTGAACAGCTTCTACCTCCAAGGCATAAGGCTGCTGAAAACATAATGAAATGGCTACCCTGACTATTTGCATTGAACCCCTTTTTATTTGCTCTCTCTCTTGCACCGGCTCAATGCATACTCACTGGAGTCTACCCATACACACACACACACCACACTGACACTCTGACACACATACGCTCACACAGGCAAAACACACAGACACACTCTTCAAATACGCTGCTGCTAGTCTGTTTGTTATCTATCCTGGTTGACTAGTCACTTTTACCCCTACCTACATGTACACTACCGTTAAAAAGTTTTGTCACTTAGAAATGTTTTTTTCCTTTTTGTTAGTGAAAGAAAAGCACTTTTTTTTGTTCATTAAAATAACATCAAATTCATCAGAAATACAGTGTAGATGTTGTTAATGTTGTAAATGACTATTGTAGCTGGAAACGGCTGATTTTGTTAATGGAATATCTACATAGGTGTCACGTTCTGACCATAGTTCTGTTATTTTACTCTTTGTTTTAGTATGGTCAGGGCGTGAGTTGGGATGGGATGTATATGTTTTGTCTTTATTTAGTATGGTCAGGGCGTGAGTTGGGGTGGGCAGTCTATGTTGGTTTTTGTATGTTGGTTTTTGTGTTCAGCCTAGTATGGTTCTCAATCAGAGGCAGGTGTCGTTAGTTGTCTCTGATTGAGAATCATACTTAGGTAGCCCGGGTTTCACTTTTGGTCTGTGGGTGTTTGTTTCCATGTGAGTGTTTTGGCCACACGGTACTGTTTCGGTCTGTGGGTGTTTGTTTCCGTGTGAGTGTTTGGGCCATAGGGTACTGTTGGTCTGTGGGTGTTTGTTTCCGTGTGAGTGTTTTGGCCACAGGGTACTGTTGGTCTGTGGGTGTTTGTTTCCGTGTGAGTGTTTTGGCCACACGGTACTGTTGGGTTGTGGGTGTTTGTTTCCGTGTGAGTGTTTTGGCCACAGGGTACTGTTGGGTTGTGGGTGTTTGTTTCCGTGTGAGTGTTTTGGCCACAGGGTACTGTTGGTCTGTGGGTGTTTGTTTCCGTGTGAGTGTTTTGGCCACACGGTACTGTTGGGTTGTGGGTGTTTGTTTCCGTGTGAGTGTTTTGGCCACAGGGTACTGTTGGGTTGTGGGTGTTTGTTTCCGTGTGAGTGTTTTGGCCACAGGGTACTGTTGGGTTGTGGGTGTTTGTTTCCGTGTGAGTGTTTTGGCCACAGGGTACTGTTGGTCTGTGGGTGTTTGTTTCTGTGTGAGTGTTTTGGCCACAGGGTACTGTTGGGTTGTGGGTGTTTGTTTCTGTGTGAGTGTTTTGGCCACACAGTGTTTCGGTTTTCGTTTTGTTCACATCGTTTATTGTTTTGTATTTCAGTGTTCAGTTGTGGTTTTGAATAAATCAATATGGACACTTACCACGCTGCGTTTTGGTCCGATACTTACTCCTCCTCAGACGAAGAGGAGGAAATCCCTTACAGAAACACCCACCACAAGAGGACCAAGCAGCGTGGTAACGGGCAGCAGCAGCAGCAGCAGCAGTCGAAAACACAATACTCCTGGACTTGGGAGGAGATTTTGGACGGCAAGGGACCCTGGGCACAAGCAGGGGAATATCGCCGCCCTAAAGCAGAGCTGGAGGCAACGAAAGCGGAGAGGCGCTGGTATGAGGAGACAGCACGGCAGCGCGGCTGGAAGCCCGAGAGGCAGCCCCCAAAAAATTATTGGGGGGGACACGAGGAGTGTGGCTAAGTCAGGTAGGAGACCTGAGCCAACTCCCCGTGCTTACCGGAGAGCGAGAGGGACCGGGCCGGCACTGTGTTATGCAGTGGAGCGCACGGTGTCCCCAGTGCATGTGCATAGCCCGGTGTGGCTCTTCGTATTGGCCGGGCTAGAGTGGGCATCGAGCCAAGTGTCATGAAGCCGGCTCTACGCATCTGGTCTCCAGTGCGTCTCCTCGGGCCGGCGTACATGGCACCAGCCTCACACATGGTGTCCTCGGTTCGCCGGCACAGCCCAGTGCGTGCTATTCCACCTCGCCGCACTTGCCTGGCTACGGGGAGCATTCAACCAGGTAAGGTTGGGCCCAGCACTGCCAGAGTCTCCCGTCTGTCCTGAGCCGCCAGAGTCTCCCGTCTGTCCTGAGCCGCCAGAGTCTCCCATCTGTCCTGAGCCGCCAGAGTCTTCCGTCTGTCATGAGCCGCCAGAGTCTTCCGTCTGTCCTGAGCCGCCAGAGTCTCCCGTCGGTCCTGAGCCGCCAGAGTCTTCCGTCTGTCCTGAGCAGCCAGAGTCTTCCGTCTGTCCTGAGACGCCAGAGTCTTCCGTCTGTCTTGAACTGCCAGAGCCGCCAGTCTGTCCTGAGCTGCCAGAGCCGCCAGTCTGTCCTGAGCCGCCAGTCAGCCAGGAACCGCCAGAGCCGCCAGTCAGCCAGGAGCCGCCAGAGCTGCCAGTCAGCCAGGAGCCGCCAGAGCCACCAGTCAGCCAGAAGCCAAAAGAGGAGTAGGAGGCCCCAGGGCACAACTGAGCAAGAGGACAAGTAAATTAGCGTGTCTAGTTTGAGAAAAAGACGCCTCACAAGTCCTCAACTGGAAGCTTCATTAAATAGTACCCGCAAAACATCAGTCTCAACATCAAAAGTGAAGAGGCTACTCCAGGATGCTGGCCTTCTAGGCAGAGTTCCTCTGTCCAGTGTCTGTTCTTTTGCCCATCTTAATCTTTTATTTTTATTGGCCAGTCTGAGATATGGCTTTTCTTTGCAACTCTGCCTAGGACAGCATCCTGGAGTTGCCTTTTCACTGTTGACTTTGAGACTGGTGTTTTGCGGGTACTATTTCTCAAAATAAACTAATAGACTAATCGACTAAAATAGACTAATAGACTAAAATAGTCTAATGTACTTGCCCTCTTGCTCATTTGTGCCCTGGGGCCTCCTACTCCTCTTTCCATTCTGTTTAGAGCCAGTTTGCACTTTTCTGTGAAGGGAGTAGTACACAGCGTTGTAAAAGATCTTCTGCTTCTTGACAATTTCTCGCATGGAATAGCCTTCATTTCTCAGACAAGAATAGACTGATGAGTTTCAGAAGAAAAGTTTTTGTTTCTGGCCATTTTGAGTCTGTAATCAAACCCGATGATGCTCCAGATATCAAACTTGTCTAAAGAAGGCCAGTTTTATTGCTTCTTTTATGAAGATGACATTTGTTCGGACCTCAAGATCTGTGAGGTGGAAGAAATTCCTTTGTTCTCTATGAAAATTCACTCTGTCTCTTATACTGTGTGGCCATGAGGCAGGGTCTTCTCAGGAATTTACGACCTCTCTCTGACCACAGCAAGCCTAGTTGAAGGAGGCAGGGAGAGGGGGATGGGCTTGCTGTACCCAAAGAAGGCAACGTCATGACACCAGAATTATACTATTTAATACATTTTGACACTAGAATACATTTTTTGTATGTACATTGATTGATTAATTAATTGTATTCTACTCAAATTTAAGCAGCATACATTTTTCTAAACTATTCCAATCTGTTTGAAAGAGAGTGACGTGGCGCTACGTATTTTGCTGGTTTGTGACTCATTGACACCACCACCGGTTAGAGGGGAATAAAGCAGCCCAAGAGTTAACACACACAGGAACTTTATTCACACACAGAAGAAGATGAACATGGGTATGGTTCTGTACAGGCACAAAAACAGAGAGATAATGAATATGCACATGGAATGCAATGAATAGAGCAGGATGGACGGATGCATATCAAATAGGCTACAACAGTGAATAAAAATGGAACAGAACTGGAATAGCACAGTAGTTAAGTACTGTATTTAATAACCAGGTAATACATAAAGTACAATAATAACATATTCCCTAATACCATACAATGAGGCTATACAAATGGGCAACATAAATAGCAAGTAATGCACATAGAAATTACACTAAAGGTAATAATACTAATAACAACTTCCGAATATAACATTGTAATAGCTACGTAGTGATATACAAAGCCAAGCTAAACAACATGAGGGTAATGGCGCCGGAGGGGATGGCAGCTCTTTTACGGGCTCCTAACCAACTGTGATATTTTGTGTGTTTTTTTGCATTGTTTGTACTTAATTTGTACATAATGTTGTTGTTACTGTCTCGTATGACCGAAAAGAGCTTCTGGATATCAGAACATATTTTTTCTTTAATGAGTCCAACCCGAAGGATATACTGGGTGCTCAGTCCCCTCCTGTACTCCCTGTTCACTCATAACTGCACGGCCTGGCACGACTCCAGCGCTATCGGCAGGGTAGCCTAGTGGTTAGAGCGTTGGACTAGTAACTGCAAGGTTGCAAGTTCAAACCCCTGAGCTGACAAAGTACAAATCTGTCGTTCTGCCCCTGAACAGGCAGTTAACCCATTGTTCCTAGGCTGTCATTGAAAATAAGAATTTGTTCTTAACTGACTTGCCTAGTAAAATAAAAAAATTATCATTATGTTTGCTGATTTTGCTGATCATTAAGTCATTAAGTTTGCTGATCAGGCCTACCACACAACAGTGGTAGGCTTGATCACAGACAAAGACGAGACAGCCTATAGGGAGGAGGTCAGAGACATGGCAGTGTGATGCCAGGACAACAACATCTCCCTCAACATGATCAAGACAAAGGACATTATGATTATGGACTGAAGGAAAAGAAGGACCGAGCACGCTCCCATTCTCATCGACGGGTCTGCAGTGGAGCAGGTTGAGAGCTTCAAGTTCCTTGGTGTCCACATCACCAACAAACTAACATGGTCCAAGCACACCAAGACAGTTGTGAAGAGGGCACGACAACACCTTTTCCTTCCTCGTTCTGCAGCTGCACCATCGAGAGCATCCTGACGGGTTGCATCACTGCCTGGTATGGCAACTGCTCAGCCTCCAACCGCAAGGCACTACAGAGGGTAGTGAGTACGGCCCAGTACATCACTGGGTCCAAGATTCCTGCCATCCAGGATCTATATACTTGGCTGTGTCAGAGGAAGGCCCAAAAAATGGTCAAAGACTACGGTCACTCAAGTCATAGACTGTTCTCTCTATTACCGCACTGCAAGTGGTACCGGAGCGCCAAGTCTACTGTAGGTCTAAAAGGCTCCTTAAGAGCTTCTTAACATACTGCTGAACAATTAATAAAATGGCCACCCGGACTATTTACATTGACCCCCTCCCCTTTGTTTTTACACTGATGCTACTCACTGTTTATATTCTATGCATAGTCAATTCACCCCTACCTACATGTACAGATGACCTCAACTAACCCTTGCACATTGACTCAATACCGGTACCCCCTGTATATAGCCTCAGTATTGTTTTTTTATTGTGTTACATTTTATTACATTATTTACTTTGGTTTATTGAGTAAATATTGTCATTTATTGAACTGCATTGTTGGTTAAGGGCTTCTAAGTAAGCATTTCACGGAAAGGTCTACACCTCTGTTGTACTCGGCGCATGTGACAAATAGGCTTTGAACAGCAACAACTTACTTTGTGTTCACGTATCCCACGCACATAACTCCACCCACAATAACACGTCAAGTTCAAGACTATATTTATACACTTGAAAGAGCATGCAAACGGCCCAATTGGCCAGTGCTGGGCTAGCTATGATCATCTGACCAATCATTTGATGCGGTGTCAGTGCATGGGCAAAGTGTGGATCCTGAGGGATCTCCTCCCAGACCTGGACTAAAGCATCCCACAACTCCTGGACAGTCTGTGGTGCAACGTGGCGTTGGTGGATGGAGCGAGACATGATGTCCCAGATGTGCTCAATTGGATTCAGGTCTGGGGAACGGGCGGGCCAGTCCATAGCATCAAAGCGTTCCTCTTGCAGGAACTGCTGACACACTCCAGCCACATGAGGTCTAGCATTGTCTTGCATTAGGAGGAAGCCAGGGCCAACCGCACCAGCATATGGTCTCACAAGGGGTCTGAGGATCTCATCTTGATACCTAATGGCAGTCAGGCTACCTCTGGCGAGCACATGGAGGGCTGTGCGGCCCCCCAAAGAAATGCCACCCCACACCATGACTGACCCACCGCCAAACCGGTCATGGTGGAGGATGTTGCAGGCAGCAGAACGCTCTCCACAGCGTCTCCAGACTCTGTCACGTCTGTCACATGTGCTCAGTGTGAACCTGCTTTCATCTGTGAAGAGCACAGGGTGCCAGTGGCGAATTTGCCAATCTTGGTGTTCTCTGGCAAATGCCAAACGTCCTGCACGGAGTTGGGCTGTAAGCACAACCCCCACCTGTGGACGTCGGGCCCTCATACCACCCTCGTGGAGTCTGTTTCTGACCGTTTGAGCAGACACATGCACATTTGTGGCCTGCTGGAGGTCATTTGGCAGGGCTCTGGCAGTGCTCCTCCTTGCACAAAGGCGGAGGTAGCGGTCCTGCTGCTGGGTTGTTGCCCTCCTCCACGTCTCCTGATGTACTGGCCTGTCTCCTGGTAGCGCCTCTATGCTCTGGACACTACGACGACAGACACAGCAAACCTTCTTGCCACAGCTCGCATTGATGTCCCATCCTGGATGAGCTGCACTACCTGCGCCACTTGTGTGGGTTGTAGACTCTGTCTCATGCTACCACTAGAGTGAAAGCACCGCCAGCATTCAAAAGTGACCAAAACATCAGCCAGAAAGCATAGGAACTGAGAAGTGGTCTGTGGTCACCACCTGCAGAACCACTCCTTTATTGGGGATGTCTTGCTAATTGCCTATAATTTCCACCTGTTGTCTATTCCAGTTGCACAACAGCATGTGAAATGTATGGTCAATCAGAGTGTCACGCCCTGGTCTTAGTATTTTGTGTTTATATATGTATTTGGTCAGGCCAGGGTGTGACATGGGTTTAATTTGTTGTGTTTTCGTATTGGGGTTTTAGTAGGCATTGGGATTGTGGCTGAGTAGGGGTGTCTAGCATAAGCTATGGCTGCCTGAGGCAGTTCTCAATCAGAGTCAGGTGATTCTCGTTGTCTCTGATTGGGAACCATATTTAGGTAGCCTGGGTTTCACTGTGTGTTTTGTGGGTGATTGTTCCTGTCTCTGTGTTTGTTGTCACAAGATGGGCTGTATAGGTTTTCACGGTCCGTTTGTTGTGTTTGTATATTTAGTTATTTCATGTATCGTAGATTCTTCATTAAAGAACATGAGTAACCACCACTCTGCATTTTGGTCCGCTTCTCCTTCAACAGACGAACGCCGTTACACAGTGTTGCTTCCTAAGTGGACAGTTTGATTTCACAGAAGTGTGATTGACTTGGAGTTACATTGTGTTGTTTAAGTGTTTCCTTTATTTTTTTGAGCAGTGTATATTGTATTGTCTAATGAATTTAATTTTAATGACAACATATCTACCATCTCACTTGCTGAGGGCCACAGGACTGAAAATGTATGAATGCAACGACCATGGCTCTATCACTAGCATATGCAGTCAAGTGCATTGTTATTTGCACCAGGAATGGATTGGATTGGTATACAATTCTCACCAATACAGGTTGGGCTCTGATGTTATATGATACTGGCATCCATCCATGTTACGAGACTAGTATTTTGCCTTGATCCACGATTACTATTTTGCACTACTTGTTTCTTGTTGACTTAAATTGTCATTGTGAGAGGGGATTTAGCGGGGATGGGGATCCGGTGAACAAAAACAGGCTGTGGTAGTAGATCATGTCGATATGGTCACTCTGTATGGAGAGGTGTAGTCCATCGGCCTTTGGCGGGTCTACTTCATTGATTGATTGACTGCTTGATTGAGGGAATGTCAAAATCCAAACATTTATTCAGTGTTTGAAGTGGGGGATGATTTTCTCACAAATTTCTTGAGCACTACAGTCTCCTAACCACCATCTGCGCAGATGCAGATCTCTATAATAGTCCGTTTGAAATATTTGCTAAAAAGATATAAAACAATTTTGGGGGGCAGAGGTCTACCTCTTTCTGTAATTTGATCAGAATGTATGCCACCCTTTGTTGCGTTCAGAATTGATGAACGTGAAATAATATATAATAATAATATATGCCATTTAGCAGACGCTTTTATCCAAAGCGACTTACAGTCATGTGTGCATACATTCTACGTATGGGTGGTCCCGGGGATTGAACCCACTTAAATGAACTCATTGCATTGCCTGGGAGGTGGAAGTAGAATAGTCTGTTTGAAGAATGTGATTAAAAGATATAAAACAATTATTCTGGGCAGAGGTCTACCTCTCTCTGTAATATGATCAGAATGGATGCTACCCTAGTAACCTCTTACCAGCAGCATACCACCCTGCATACCTCCGCTGGCTTGTTTCTGAAGCTAAGCAGAGTTGGTCCTGGATGGGAAGCCAGATAATTCTAGAAGTGGTGTTGTGTCACCAGTGGAATGCACTCTTCCCTTTGGTCTAAGGAAGGCCCAATACCCCAGGATAGGGAAGAGGACATTGCAGGGTGCTAGGATGTTAAATGTGTGTCTTGACTTTTTGTGGTTATTAAATACCCAATCTATCAAGTTTAAAAGCTATTCAAGAATCTCTTATGGTTGGAGATAATACTGTTTTAAATACTTCAATAGACCGTGAAGAAAATCACACAACTGTCATGTTTGTCATTTATTATCATGTCTTGTCCCTGTGCTCCCCATGCTATTCGTTTCCCTCTGCTGGTCTTATTTGGTTCTTTCCCTCCTATCCCTCTCTCTCCCCCTCCCTCTCTCACTCTCTCGCTCTCTCTTCTCTCTATCGTTCCGTTCCTGCTCCCAGCTGTTCCTATTCCCCTAATCATCATTTAGTCTTCCCACACCTGTTCCCGATCCTTTCCCCTGATTAGAGTCCCTATTTATTCCTTTGTGTTCCGTTCCTGTGCCGTCGGTTCCTTGCATTGTATTCACCATGCTGTGATTGCGTTTCGCCCTGTCCTGTCGTGTTTTTTGCCGTGATTGTGTATCACCCTGTCCTGTCGTGTTTTGTGCCTTCATCAGACGCTGCGTGTGAGCAGGTGTCTCAGTCGACTACGGCCTGCGCCTACCCGGCGACCTGCAGTCTGTGGCCGCTTCTCCAGTTGTTTTCCCCTCTACAAATCTAGAGGATTTCAGTTATTCCGTTTTGAGCATTAATAAACTCTGTTTCTGTTAAGTCGCGTTTGGGTCCTCTTTCACCTGCATGACAGAAGGAACCGACCAAGGAATGGACCCAGCGACTTCAGACGCTCGTTACACTGCCGTCGAGATCCAAGGAGCCATGCTCGGCAGACACGAGCAGGAATTGTCTGCTGCTCGCCATGCCGTGGAGAACCTGGCCGCTCAGGTTTCCGACCTCTCTGGACAGTTCCAGAGTCTACGTCTCGTGCCACCTGTTACTCCCTGGCCTGCCGAGCCTCCAGAACCCAGGGTTAATAACCCACCTTGCTACTCCGGGCAGCCCACTGAGTGCCGCTCCTTTCTCACGCAGTGTGAGATTGTGTTCTCTCTCCAACCCCACACATACTCTAGAGAGAGAGCTCGGGTTGCTTACGTCATTTCACTCCTTACTGGCCGGGCTCGAGAATGGGGCACAGCTATCTGGGAGGCAAGGGCTGATTGCTCTAACAGATTCCAGAACTTTAAAGAGGAGATGATTCGGGTTTTTGACCGTTCAGTTTTTGGTGGGGAGGCTTCTAGGGCCCTGGCTTCCTTATGCCAAGGTGAACGGTCCATAACGGATTATTCCATTGAGTTTCGCACTCTTGCTGCCTCTAGTGAGTGGAACGAGCCGGCGCTGCTCGCTCGTTTTCTGGAGGGACTCCACGCAGTGGTTAAGGATGAGATTCTCTCCCGGGAGGTTCCTTCAGATGT
Source organism: Oncorhynchus gorbuscha (assembly GCF_021184085.1). Lineage (NCBI taxonomy): Eukaryota > Metazoa > Chordata > Actinopteri > Salmoniformes > Salmonidae > Oncorhynchus > Oncorhynchus gorbuscha. The sequence goes on along the minus strand of NC_060194.1, from coordinate 10,382,362 downwards.
GGACTCTTTGATTGCTCTCGCCATCCGCATAGAACGACGGGTAGATCTTCGTCACCGGGCTCGTGGAAGAGAGCTCGCATCAACGGTGTTTCCCTGCTCCGCATCGCAACCATCTCCCTCCTCTGGCTTTGAGACTGAGCCCATGCAGCTGGGAGGGATTCGCATCTCGAATAAGGAGAGGGAACGGAGGATCACCAACCGCCTGTGCCTCTATTGCGGAGTTGCTGGACATTTTGTTAATTCATGTCCAGTAAGAGGCCAGAGCCCATCAGTAAGCGGAGGGCTACTGGTGAGCGCTACTACTCAGTCCTCTTCATCTAGATCTTGTACTACTATGTCGGTCCATCTACGCTGGACCGGTTCGGGTGCTACATGCAGTGCCTTGATTGACTCTGGGGCTGAGGGTTGTTTCATGGACGAAGCATGGGTTCGGAAACATAACATTCCTTTCAGACCATTAGACAAGCCTACGCCCATGTTTGCCTTAGATGGTAGTCATCTTCCCAGTATCAAATTTGAGACACTACCTTTAACTCTCACAGTATCTGGTAACCACAGTGAGACTATTTCTTTTTTGATTTTCCGTTCACCGTTTACACCTGTTGTTTTGGGTCATCCCTGGCTAGTATGTCATAATCCTTCTATTAATTGGTCTAGTAATTCTATCCTATCCTGGAACGTTTCTTGTCATGTGAAGTGTTTAATGTCTGCCATCCCTCCCGTTTCTTCTCTCCCTACTTCTCAGGAGGAACCTGGCGATTTGACAGGAGTGCCGGAGGAATATCATGATCTGCGCACGGTCTTCAGTCGGTCCCGAGCCAACTCCCTTCCTCCTCACCGGTCGTATGATTGTAGTATTGATCTCCTTCCAGGGACCACGCCTCCTCGAGGTAGACTATACTCTCTGTCGGCTCCCGAACGTAAGGCTCTCGAGGATTATTTGTCTGTGTCTCTTGACGCCGGTACCATAGTGCCTTCTTCTTCTCCGGCCGGGGCGGGGTTCTTTTTTGTTAAGAAGAAGGACGGTACTCTGCGCCCCTGCGTGGATTATCGAGGGCTGAATGACATAACGGTTAAGAATCGTTATCCGCTTCCCCTTATGTCATCAGCCTTCGAGATTCTGCAGGGAGCCAGGTGCTTTACTAAGTTGGACCTTCGTAACGCTTACCATCTCGTGCGCATCAGAGAGGGGGACGAGTGGAAAACGGCGTTTAACACTCCGTTAGGGCATTTTGAGTACCGGGTTCTGCCGTTCGGTCTCGCCAATGCGCCAGCTGTTTTTCAGGCATTAGTTAATGATGTTCTGAGAGACATGCTGAACATTTTTGTTTTTGTCTATCTTGACGATATCCTGATTTTTTCTCCGTCACTCGAGATTCATGTTCAGCACGTTCGACGTGTTCTACAGCGCCTTTTAGAGAATTGTCTCTACGTAAAGGCTGAGAAGTGCTCTTTTCATGTCTCCTCCGTTACTTTTCTCGGTTCCGTTATTTCCGCTGAAGGCATTCAGATGGATTCCGCTAAGGTCCAAGCTGTCAGTGATTGGCCCGTTCCAAGGTCACGTGTCGAGTTGCAGCGCTTTTTAGGTTTCGCTAATTTCTATCGGCGTTTCATTCGTAATTTCGGTCAAGTTGCTGCCCCTCTCACAGCTCTTACTTCTGTCAAGACGTGTTTTAAGTGGTCCGGTTCCGCCCAGGGAGCTTTTGATCTTCTAAAAGAACGTTTTACGTCCGCTCCTATCCTCGTTACTCCTGACGTCACTAGACAATTTATTGTCGAGGTTGACGCTTCAGAGGTAGGCGTGGGAGCCATTCTATCCCAGCGCTTCCAGTCTGACGATAAGGTTCATCCTTGCGCTTATTTTTCTCATCGCCTGTCGCCATCTGAGCGCAACTATGATGTGGGTAACCGTGAACTGCTCGCCATCCGCTTAGCCCTAGGCGAATGGCGACAGTGGTTGGAGGGGGCGACCGTTCCTTTTGTCGTTTGGACAGACCATAAGAACCTTGAGTACATCCGTTCTGCCAAACGACTTAATGCCCGTCAAGCTCGTTGGGCGTTGTTTTTCGCTCGTTTCGAGTTTGTGATTTCTTACCGTCCGGGTAGCAAGAACACCAAGCCTGATGCCTTATCCCGTCTGTTTAGTTCTTCTGTGGCTTCTACTGATCTCGAGGGGATTCTTCCTTATGGGCGTGTTGTCGGGTTGACAGTCTGGGGAATTGAAAGACAGGTTAAGCAAGCACTCACGCACACTGCGTCGCCGCGCTTGTCCTAGTAACCTCCTTTTCGTTCCTGTTTCCACTCGTCTGGCTGTTCTTCAGTGGGCTCACTCTGCCAAGTTAGCTGGTCATCCCGGTGTTCGAGGCACTCTTGCGTCTATTCGCCAGCGCTTTTGGTGGCCGACTCAGGAGCGTGACACGCGCCGTTTCGTGGCTGCGTGTTCAGACTGCGCGCAGAAGAAGTCTGGTAATTTTTTTCTGCTTCTGCTCCTGGTCTTGCTGGGTCTCAGTCTGTTCCCTGCCATCGCATCTCTCCTGTTCTTGTCCCTGCCCTTGCTGTGTCTCAGTCTGTCCCTAGTTCTCATTTTTTTTTTAGAGTAGTACCCTAGTTTCCCTTTTTATCGTTTTTCGTTACGGTCCTGAGGAGAGGAGTTGGGTTCTTTCTCGGGACGTGCTGGACCGTTTGATCTATGATTTCCTCCGTTGCTGCCAGTGTTCCTCCTCGAGAGCGCCAGGAGGCGCTCGGTGAGTGGGGGGGTACTGTCATGTTTGTCATTTATTATCATGTCTTGTCCCTGTGCTCCCCATGCTATTCGTTTCCCTCTGCTGGTCTTATTTGGTTCTTTCCCTCCTATCCCTCTCTCTCCCCTCCCTCTCTCACTCTCTCGCTCTCTCTTCTCTCTATCGTTCCGTTCCTGCTCCCAGCTGTTCCTATTCCCCTAATCATCATTTAGTCTTCCCACACCTGTTCCCGATCCTTTCCCCTGATTAGAGTCCCTATTTATTCCTTTGTGTTCCGTTCCTGTGCCGTCGGTTCCTTGCATTGTATTCACCATGCTGTGATTGCGTTTCGCCCTGTCCTGTCGTGTTTTTTGCCGTGATTGTGTATCACCCTGTCCTGTCGTGTTTTGTGCCTTCATCAGACGCTGCGTGTGAGCAGGTGTCTCAGTCGACTACGGCCTGCGCCTACCCGGTTTACCTGCAGTCTGTGGCCGCTTCTCCAGTTGTTTTCCCCTCTACAAATCTAGAGGATTTCAGTTATTCCGTTTTGAGCATTAATAAACTCTGTTTCTGTTAAGTCGCGTTTGGGTCCTCTTTCACCTGCATGACAACAACAAACTATAACCCTTATAGACTTCACTTTCTCATGTCATTTCGCTGGCAGCTAAGGTTTAAAAAGTGTTGATAGGGGACAGAATGCAGTCCATTTGGAAAGTATTTAGACCCCTTCCCTTATTCCAACATGTGTTACGTTACAGCCTTATTCTAAAATTGATTACATTAAAAAAATATCAGCATCAGTCTACACACAATATCCCATAATGACAAAGTGAAAACAGGTTTTTAGATATTATAGCAAATTTAAAAATATATATATTCAAAAAACGTATTTACCTAAGTATTCAGACCCTTTGCTTATGAGACTCAAAATTGAGCTCAGGTGCATCCTGTTTCCATTGATCATCCTTGAGATGTTTCTACAACTTGATTGGAGTTCACCTGTGGTAAATTCTATTGATTGGACTTGATTTGGAAAAGCATACACCTGTCTATATAAGATCCCACAATTGACAGTGCATGTCAGAGCAAAAGCCAAGCCACGAGGTCGAAGGAATTGTCTGTAGAGCTCATAGACAGGATTGTGTCGAGGCACAGAGCTGGGGAAGGCACCATAAATCCAGAGAATGCTTGACTTTAATATTTGCCCCCGAAGGACCGCTGTGCCACCTTCCTGTTCAAGTGAGCACAGCACAACAAGGTGAGTCCAAAAATGTATTGTATGCTGCTGCATAAATGATGTAATATTAGGGAGATATGTATAATGTAGCTAAGAAAGTAATACTAAGTGTATGTTGTGTAGTAAGATGTTAGTAGCCCATGTGTCTCACCCCAATAATTTGGTCTATTTACCCCTCTTAATTTTGCCTACCGTTCTGACTTGGTGGTGCACATGTAGCCTAGAACCTGTTTTAGGGGAAATGTGATCATTGAATGTAAGAGCTTTCATTGTCTGCTTATATATCCCCTTTATTTATCCTACGGTTCTGACTTGGTGTACAGGGAGAACACTGTAAGAACGGCCCATGTTCTGAATTCTGTCGTTGTACATTTCAAAAGTGCTAAACAAATTGTTATATTGACTACGCCCATCCTAGCTCACTCATTGCCTCTTATCTGCTTGTCGTGCCTTTATGCCATAGTTTGAACATCTCAATTGTCATTAGAAACCACATTTGTTTAAGCTAGTTAACATATCAGCTATGTTTTTTTACAGGCAGTAAATGAGGCTGAATGAACTGTTTTGCTGCCAGACAAGGCTCCTCTGATAGCCAGGTGTAGCAGTGGTAAGGTGTTCGGACTGCTGTTGGGACAGCTTTAGGTAGGCCATTTGTGGGCACCGTTTGTCACCGTTATAGTGCAATTAATGTGTTGTGTAGTGGCTTTTCTGGCATGCATCCCACCTGATTTCCCCCCCCACCAAGATTTACATGCTAAAATTGCCAGGGGTGGTGGGGTTGGGGGAAAATAATAAAGGAAAATATATTTAAAAATCTATATATGTTATACACAGTACCAGTCAAAAGTTTGGACACAACTACTCATTCAAGAGTTTTTCTTTAGTTTTACTATTTAATTTGTCATAGCGTATGCTGTCATTAAATGTGAAGACTGTTATATTATCAAATCAATTCCCTATGTGTAATTATTCTGGGATTAAATGAATCACGGAAGAGTAATTAATAGGAAGTCGAGGCACCACGGGAAAATTCTGTTTATTGAGTTGCAATTTCCCTAATATAACTCTTCAGATATTTTATTATCTTATCGATTACAGTCTTATATTAATGTATTATTACCTCATCAGTCTCGTTCCTGAACGTTGCAAACCCTTGGATATCTGCACGAACCCTAGCATCATACATCATGAATCAGCAATATACAAATTGGCTTAATTATTTATTTTCTAACTAACTAATCAATCACAGAATTGCATAAACACACACACAATAGTTATACATTGGTTACTGACATGATACACTGAAAGTCCCTAGTGGCCTAAGCCGATATGAATGCTTGGTAGACAAAGGAAAGGGGTGGGGCCAGCTCAAGAGCGGGAAACTCAGTGGACCTACATACAGTACATGACGTACATACAGTCAAATGCTACACTCATGGGAATGCTAATACTCTGAACATGAACAACCGCTCATTCAAAATGGAATTGCAATTGACATATTTACGAGTTAATGCCTTTGTTGTCCCTCTCTACAATCGCCGGTCCGTCTGCTAGATAGATTGCCGACAGAAAGTCTTTGGTTGTCCACCAGAGATCAAAGTCTTTCGTAGTTGTATCTTGTTATAATCTATCACGGAGACGTGGCCACTGACTTATCTTAAGTTACTATGAAAAACAATTCTCATTTAGAAGACTAAGATCACATTGTTGTCTTTCCAAAAGTATTATTATGCTTAATTATTTATTTTATACAACATTCAGATGCAAACCCCATACTTGAGAAGTGTATACAAACAAAGAAACAGTAATGTGTGTCTCCTGTCCTTCACGAGTTTACCAAACTCGACGTGACTGTTCCTTATGTGTCCACCGACCACTCCAACTGCTTGGAATACAGAAATGCTGTTCAATTATTCAACCTTTGATGTCCAAGTGTCTCTCTGTCTCAGTCACATTCCAATTTCAAATATTACAGAGCCCTAGAAGCAGAGTATTTTATGACCGCCATAAAGCAGCCCTCCACCTCTGCTTGAGAGAGAGGGAGCTGTAGTGCGGATCCACTGTAACCTGATCCTTAAGATCTTCACAGGAGAGTTATGACAAATACATTGTAAAATAATAGTGAGGACATCAAAACTATGACATAATACATATGGAATCACGTAGTAAGCTCAACATCAACTGTTCAGAGGAGACTGTGAATCAGGCAAAGAAACCCCTACTAAAGGACACCAATAATAAGAAGAGACTTGTTTGGGCCAAGAAACAAGAGCAATGGACATTAGACCGGTGGAAATTTGTCCTTTGGTCTGATGAGTCCAAATGTGAGATTTGTGGGACTGCAGAGTAGGTGAACGGAGGATCTCTGCATGTTTGGTTCCCACATGAGGGATGGAGGAGGAGGTGTGATGGTGTGGGGGTGCTGCATTCAGAGTGATGAGTGCTGCATTCAGATGACCTGGCCTCCACAATCACCTGACCTCAACCCAATTGAGATGGTTTGGGATGAGTTGGATAGCAGAGTGAAGAAAAAGCAGCCAACAAGTGCTCAGCATATGTGGAAACTTCTTCAAGAAAGGCATTCCAGGTGAAGCTGGTTGAGAGAATGCCAAGGGTGTGCAAAACTGTCATCAAGGTAAAGGGTGGTTACTTTGAAGAATCTAAAATATATTTTGATATGTTTAACACTTTTTGGTTACTACATGATTCCATATGTGTTATTTCATAGTTTCCACAATGTAGAAAATAATACAAATAAAGAAAAACCCTTGAATGAGAAGGTGTGTCCAAACTTTTGACTAGTGCTTATATTTGTGGGATTGGAAATGATGCAGACAATAACATCAATTACATTGATCTATCTGCAATATTAAAGCTAATATACCCCCCCCCAACCCCCACTCACACACAAAAAGAGTAGGGGTGTTAAATTCCCACCCTGGCCCCATTCCATCATGGCCACTTAATCATCCCCCTCATTCCTAATTGGCATATTCCACTTGATAGCTTATGTGTGGTGAGTGTTCTGGCACAAAGATGGTTGCCGTGCATTACCCAGGTGCCACACATTGGTGAATGAGGTGAGTTTCCCCCTTACTATTTAAAGTGCTTTGAGTTGGTAGACAAGTGCTACATCAATTAATTAACATCCCTCACTGATAACACTATATAAAATATTTCTCAGATTTCAACCAGAAATGACATCAATATTTTTTAAATTTTACCTTTATTTAACCAGGCAAGTCAGTTAAGAACATATTCTTATTTTCAATGACAGCCTAGGAACAGTGGGTTAACTGCATGTTCAGGTGCAGAACGACAGATTTGTACCTTGTCAGCTCGGGGGTTTGAACTCGCAACCTTGCGGTTACTAGTCCAACGCTCTAACCACAAGGCTACGCTGCCGCCCCAATATGACATCCCATGCCAAATATCTGTTATCTCCACTAGTGTGTCTCGTACACTTTCAATTTCCTTCTTGTTTACCTGATACCCCAAAGCGGGTCATTGATTTGATCTTTTTTTGCGATGAGATATTGAATGACTGGTCATGCTGGATGAATCCATCTGTGGGTAATACAAGGCATGCAGACCGGGGCTTAGCCACACTGGGTTTTACCTAAAGTCTGTTACGATGAGCAACGGTCACCTTTGGAGTTGTGATGAGGCTAGGGTACACATTAAGGCTCTAGCTAAGCTCCAAAGCAGTGCCTTGTCCTTTACTTATTGTCCTTTACACATGCTTACCCTGATGTATTTGTCACAATAGAGAGACAGGGGATATGTTCAATCAAAACTGGCAACCAGCTGTCTGGGGTTACATTAAAAAGCGCTTTTTAAAATTTTTCTTGCGTTCAATTACCTAAGTTATTTTCTTTGTCGGGGTGATGGGAGGCAAGTTGACGTTTATTGTCGTAAATCATCCCCTGAAGGCAGACCTGAGTAATATCCGCTAGATGGGCAGTTGCAAAGTCAAAATTGGCTGTATTGTAAAAATGCATTCAATCTAAAATGAGCTTTTGGATGTTAATTTAAGGTTAGGGTTAGAAAGTGTGGTTAAGGTTAGGGATAAGGTTAGAGTTAGGTTTAAAATCAGATTCAAGACTTTGTGGCTGTGCAAGCTAGTGACCACTCTGCATATTTTAGAATATGAAATATTTAATGTAACAAAATTAACACTTTGTACAGACATTGGTAACTTGTCCTACTTTTACCCTAGTAGCCATAATGTCATAATTTTCTTACCTTGTACAATATATTTCAGTGCCAATGTCGTATCTAGGTAATTTAGCCTATGACACATTTATGTGCCAAAGATTTTGATGGGCAGATTAAATGGATTCATTAATCATTTATGTAGGTCTTCAATATTTTACGGTTTGTTATAGTTTATGAACTTGCATATAATTTTATAGTTAATTTTCATTTTATGTTTTGGGGCTGTTATTGACTTGTTACAACATGGTTGGGTCATTACAGTTAGTCAGTGATGCAAAAACTTAACAGCAGTATCGGGCAACCTTCCACAACTACTAAGAGTGTGAGGCTAAACATCATTAACGCTTAGTTAATGATTTGATTCATTTCAGTAATCAAACATGCATGTAATCAGAACTTGAGTGTTTGTAAATATTGCTCTTCCTTTTCCTCTCATGGCCAACACATAATGACTCATAAATGAATCTAGCAAAACTGCCTTGAATCTTGAAATTGTAGGAAATCATATCTACCAGTGGCATCGTTAGGCCACGTTTTTTATCCAGCCCCGAACCTTTTTTTATTTTTTATTTTTGTAAACATTTCAGTCTGATAAGAGTTTCCATAAACGTACATCATTTGCACTATGCAGTATTTATGTCTATTTTGTACTGACATTTTGTTATGACAAAAATAAACAATACATTATACTGTGCTGGGCACTAGCAGGCACTGCAAGAAGCCCCTGGAGCGACAGAGTGCCTGCTGTGATTGGTCTAGATTTCACAATGCACGTCTCTTAACCCCTCTCCCACCCCTACAATGTCATCACTCAACAAAACGCCTGTCACACTGTCATTGTCTGGATATTGGGAACTTCTTCCAAAAGAGTGGCACAGAAAAGTGACCAGGTTGAGCAGGTTGAGGAAGCGGAGAATGAGGTGGAGAGGACAGAACAGCCAGAAAGTCAAAGTGCAGCAGAGTTAGCCACAGGTTTGTGCAGGGATGGTGTTGGCAAACAAGCTGGTCTCCCATCAGCATAAGGGTTGGCTAATGCTAATAAGCTAGCGTTAGTGTTCAGCGTCCTTAAACTATTGGGTGTCAGTCAGAGTAATTTAACAGTATATTTAGGGAATGGGCAAGCTAAGGATGTTAATTTAAGCCATGATATTAGGAAGTGTTTATTTCCAGCGAGTGTATTTGATGGGTTTCATTTCTGTAGCTAGCTTGGCTGGCTAGCCTCTTCGGTAACTACTGGCTGGCTGGCCTCTCCGGTAGCTACTGGCTGGCTAGCCTCTTCGGTAACTACTGGCTGGCTGGCCTCTCCGGTAGCTACTGGCTGGCTGGCCTCTCCGGTAGCTACTGGCTGGCTGGCCTCTCCGGTAGCTACTGGCTGGCTAGCCTCTCCGGTAGCTACTGGCTGGCTAGCCTCTCCGGTAGCTACTGGCTGGCTAGCCTCTAAGGTAGCTACTGGCTGGCTGGCCTCTCCGGTAGCTACTGGCTGGCTGGCCTCTCCGGTAGCTACTGGCTGGCTAGCCTCTCCGGTAGTTACTGGCTGGCTAGCCTCTTTTCTTTAGCTACTGGCTGGCTGGCTAGCCTCTCCGGTAGCTACTGGCTGGCTAGCCTCTCCGGTAGCTACTGGCTGGCTGGCCTCTCCGGTAGCTACTGGCTGGCTAGCCTCTCCGGTAGTTACTGGCTGGCTAGCCTCTTTTCTTTAGCTACTGGCTGGCTGGCTGGCCTCTCCGGTAGTTACTGGCTGGCTAGCCTCTTTTCTTTAGCTACTGGCTGGCTGGCTGGCCTCTTCGGTAGCTACTGGCTGGCTAGCCTCTTCGGTAGCTACTGGCTGGCTAGCCTCTTCGGTAGCTACTGGCTGGCTAGCCTCTTCGGTAGCTACTGGCTGGCTAGCCTCTCCGGTAGCTACTGGCTGGCTAGCCTCTCCGGTAGCTACTGGCTGGCTAGCCTCTTCGGTAGCTACTGGCTGGCTGGCCTCTCCGGTAGCTACTGGCTGGCTAGCCTCTTTTCTTTAGCTACTGGCTGGCTGGCCTCTTCGGTAGCTACTGGCTGGCTAGCCTCTCCGGTAGCTACTGGCTGGCTAGCCTCTCCGGTAGCTACTGGCTGGCTAGCCTCTCCGGTAGCTACTGGCTGGCTGGCTAGCCTCTTCGGTAGCTACTGGCTGGCTGGCCTCTCCGGTAGCTACTGGCTGGCTAGCCTCTCCGGTAGCTACTGGCTGGCTAGCCTCTCCGGTAGCTACTGGCTGGCTGGCCTCTCCGGTAGCTACTGGCTGGCTGGCTGGCCTCTTCGGTAGCTACTGGCTGGCTAGCCTCTTCGGTAGCTACTGGCTGGCTAGCCTCTTCGGTAGCTACTGGCTGGCTAGCCTCTTCGGTAGCTACTGGCTGGCTAGCCTCTCCGGTAGCTACTGGCTGGCTAGCCTCTCCGGTAGCTACTGGCTGGCTAGCCTCTCCGGTAACTACTGGCTGGCTAGCCTCTTTTCTTTAGCTACTGGCTGGCTAGCCTCTCCGGTAGCTACTGGCTGGCTAGCCTCTCCGGTAGCTACTGGCTGGCTAGCCTCTCCGGTAGCTACTGGCTGGCTAGCCTCTTCGGTAGCTACTGGCTGGCTAGCCTCTGCGGTAGCTACTGGCTGGCTAGCCTCTGCGGTAGCTACTGGCTGGCTAGCCTCTCCGGTAGCTACTGGCTGGCTAGCCTCTTCGGTAACTACTGGCTGGCTAGCCTCTCCGGTAGCTACTGGCTGGCTAGCCTCTCCGGTAGCTACTGGCTGGCTAGCCTCTCCGGTAACCACTGGCTGGCTAGCCTCTTTTCTTTAGCTACTGGCTGGCTAGCCTCTCCGGTAGCTACTGGCTGGCTAGCCTCTCCGGTAGCTACTGGCTGGCTAGCCTCTTCGGTAGCTACTGGCTGGCTAGCCTCTTCGGTAGCTACTGGCTGGCTAGCCTCTTCGGTAGCTACTGGCTGGCTAGCCTCTCCGGTAGCTACTGGCTGGCTAGCCTCTCCGGTAGCTACTGGCTGGCTAGCCTCTCCGGTAGCTACTGGCTGGCTAGCCTCTCCGGTAGCTACTGGCTGGCTAGCCTCTCCGGTAGCTACTGGCTGGCTAGCCTCTCCGGTAACTACTGGCTGGCTAGCCTCTCCGGTAGCTACTGACTGGCTAGCCTCTCCGGTAGCTACTGGCTAGCTAGCTGAGACCAAAGTAAGGAGAGAACTGTCAGCATTATCTTCTGACAGGAACCCAGTGACACCCAGTGGACTGAAGCTGAATTTTACTCCAATACATTTTACATTTAAGTCATTTAGCAGACGCTCTTATCCAGAGCGACTTATATTGAACCCTGTTTAAAATGAAAGGGACTATCAGCAGTTGCTACATCCATTTTTAGACTTACAGTAAGTCTAAAGCAATGATATGTAACCATTGCTTCTTGGGGTGGCAGGGTAGCCTAGTGGTTAGAGCATTGGACTAGTAACCGGAAGGTTGTGAGTTCAAACCCCTGAGCTGACAAGGTACAAATCTGTCGTTCTCCCCCTGAACCCACTGTTCCCAGGCCGTCATTGAAAATAAGAATGTGTTCTTAACTGACTTGCCTGGTTAAATAAAGGTGAAATTAAAATAAATAAATAAAAAATTCTTATAGAATATTACTTAATATTAATTAATGCCTCATCAACAGTCGGAACCCAAAATATAAGCAATGTGTTCCTCCAATGTTTGTAACAAAGAAAATGTAAACAAACACTATAGCCTCAAAACATGGTTAAACTATAGTGTTGATATCATGGATGGTCAATCGTTGTATCCATAGCCCAGTCTATGAATTTGAGAGTGAATACATTTCTCCAAAGCCACCCCTCAGCTTTTTACAGAACCAGGGGTGGGGTGCCTGCTTTGTTATGGTTTCTACTGCTGATTGCTGCTTTAAGGTCTTATAGCCTATTCCATTCTGCAGGTAAATATGTTTGACACCTGTATGTTATTTCCATATAGGCTATGTAACTATTTGTAATAAATAATAACAAAACGACCCATTGAGCTTTTGTTTTTATTCACTTGGCTACTTACTTTTTCTATTTCTGTTGCATTGTCGAGAGGTTAACCTTCAAGTAAGCATTTAATTGCACTGCGTCCTCCATGTAAATGATGTGTATATGACAAATAAACAAACTTGAACTTAGAAGGGAAGTGGGAGGGCCGCCCGAAAGACAGGGAAAAAGTTGGCCAGCTTTGTGTAGGGGAACAAAACATTGAAAATACATTGGCCCTTAAAGTTGTGTCCTCAAATGTTGTGTCATCTAAAAATCTCACATTATTTCATTTGGTCAGTTCTTCCAACTAATGTTCACATACTGCTTTACTCATCTCATATGTATATACTGTATTCTATTTGTCATGTTTTGTCTTATTTTGTCTTGTCATTTTGCTTTTCCCTCTGTTCGTTTTCCCCCTGCTGGTCTTTTTAGGTTCGTTCCCCTCTTTCTCTCTTCCTCCCTCTCTCTCTTCTCTCTATCGCTCCGTTCCTGCTCCCAGCTGTTCCTATTCCCCTAATCAATCATTTAGTCTTCCCACACCTGTTCCCTATCTTTCCCCCTGATTAGAGTCCCTATTTCTCCCCTTGTTTTCCGTTTCTGCCCTGTCGGATCCTTGTCTATTGTTCACCGTGCTGTGTCTGTGTATCGCCCTGTCGTGTCGTGTTTCCCTCAGATGCTGCGTGGTGAGCAGGTGTCTGAGTCTGCTACGTTCAAGTGCCTTCCCGAGGCAACCTGCAGTTCATGATCGAGTCTCCAGTCTGTTCTCGTCATTACGAGTGGAATTATGCTTTATGATTGTAGATTTACTTTACTGGATTAAAGACTCTGTTTTCGCCAAGTTGCTTTTGGGTCCTCATTCACCTGCATAACACTATTCTACTGTATATAGTCTATGCTTTCCTCATCTCATATGTATATACTGTATTCTATTCTACTGTATATAGTCTATGCTTTACTCATCTCATATGTATATACTGTATTCTATTCTACTGTATTTTAGTCAATGCCACTCTGACATTGCTCATCCTAATATTGATATTTCTTAATTCCTTTCTTTACTTTTAGATTTGTGTGTATTGTTGTGAATTGTTAGATACTACTGCACCGTTGGAGCTAGGAACACAAGCATTTAGCTACACCCCCAATAACATCTGCTAAATATGTGTATATGTGACCAATAAAATTGGATTTGATTTTGATCAATAACTAGGGTTCCATCCAATTTACTTCAGATTTTCATGTGAATATTCTAAAAATCTGCATAAAAAAACATGCGTATTTTCCCACCAGAGATGTGTATCCATCAAACTAACCTTTTGTTGAGAAAAAAGGCTGTGCGTGGTGACATATAATGCCCATAAAAATAACTTTTGCCGTTAAATTCCTATGTGCCGAATGATAAATACAAGGTAAATGGCGTTCCATCGCATTTCCAACTCTACTGATGGGTTTTGTCACAAAAACCGTTGCGGCATATAGAAAATGTTCCCACTCTGGTTTTGGCACATGCGCTCTAGCTAACAGCTGGCAGATACATTGGGGGTAGGCTGTCTACATTGAGATTATTACAAATATTATTTGTATTTGTCAAACAGCAGCCAAGCATGGATCATCATGTCACCAGAATAAGACCCTCAATATTTATTGGAAAGGAGCATCAAGCTCATCACCTTGCACTTTCACCACCCTGTGAAGTTAATCATCTATTTAATCTGTAGCCTAATAAACTGCATGCTTTCCCGAGTCCTACTGGGATGGCCACACAACATATTGTGTGACTCCAGGTTTACTTCAATATGATGGTTATTATATCCATATTTTCACATAATTTTGGTTAGTTTTTTGTATATCTAGGGTTTTTTTGTAAGTCTAGGTAATGGTATGTCTATGGTGGCCTAAATTCGTTCCCAATCAGAGGCAGCTGTTTATCGTTGTCTCTGATTGGGGTTCCTATTTAGGTTGCCATTTTCCCTTTTGGTTTCGTGGGTTCTTGTCTATGTGCAGTTGCCTGTTAGCACTTGTTTATATAGCTTCATGGTTTGTTTTGGTTAGTTTGTTCAGTGTTCATTTGTCTAATAAAAGAGAATGTACGCATACCACGCTGCGCCTTGGTCTCCTCCTTATGACGGCCGTGACATCATGTCTCTTTATATTCACGTAGCCGAGGGGCCATGTAGTTTCTTATCTGTCATGTTTGGAGTTGTTGCCCTGTTATGCAGGCACTTGAATTTTTCTTTACAGTTGAGTTGCCCTGGTCGAGTCAGTATACAGTAACTTTAAAGAGCAACTGCCCCTTTAAAAAAACTTCGCATTTAGAAAACAGGCTATGTGGCATTGACCTGAGTCAAACATTTATTCTTGTGTCAAAATTAACTACAAAGTGTAAATAGGATCATTTTGATCATAAAGTCAGTCTTGTCCAAACAGTTTACATTTTTTTTTCGTTTTGTGGTTGTGACTGCATCACAACGTAAATTAAGTTTGGGTTTGTTTAAATTATGCCCACAGCTGGCAGCACACAAGTAATCATAAATTTGGGGTTCAGCTGTAAGCGACCAGATTTTAATTTGGGTTAACTTTGGATTTCCCAATGGGGTTAGTTAGGGACCATCAGTAGTAAACTACACAATGTACGTTAACATCCCAATGGCTCCAAATTTCACTGCCTTAAAAACCTCAAAGTTTAGCTACCCCAGTATCCCCTTGACCATTTTGGATTGTAAAACTAAAGACACACACGAGAAAAGACACAGAAAGCAACAGAAGAGTAGATGATGGAGAGAGACACCAGACAAGACAGAGACAGCAACAGAAGAATGGGTGATGGAGAGTCACCAGACAAGACACATAGACCGCAACAGAAGAATAGGTGATGGAGAGTCACCAGACAAGACACAGAGACAGCAACAGAAGCAACAGAAGAGAAGGATTTGATGGAGAGAGACACCAGACAAGAAAAAGAGACAGCAACAGAAGAATGGGTGATTGAGAGTCACCAGACACGACACAGAGCCAGCAACAGAAGAATAGGATATGATGGAGAGAGACACCAGACAAGAAAAAGAGACAGCAACAGAAGAATGGGTGATTGAGAGTCACCAGACACGACACAGAGCCAGCAACAGAAGTGATGGAGAGTCACCAGACAAGACACAGAGACAGCAACAGAAGAATGGGTGATGGAGAGTCACCAGACAAGACACAGACCGCAACAGAAGAATAGGATATGATGGAGAGAGACCAGAAGAACAGAACAGGCCATAACAGAAGAGGATAGACAAAGACAGTAACAAACAATAACATGAGACAGCAACAGACAAGATACAGAGACAGCAACAGACAAGACACAGAGACAGCAACAGACAAGATACAGAGACAGCAACAGACAAGATACAGAAAAAATGACAGAAGAGGGCAAATGGAGAGAGAACAGAGGTGGATTTCCAAGCTGCTCTATAGATTCTAATTCGTTTTATTTATTTGCACAAATTATAAGAGGTAAAATACCGATAGTGAAATAGTAAAACATGGTTTACAAAGAATTTGCATGTGAGGTGAAAAAGCCTGTGAAATTACTATTAAAACAATTGTTTACTTTTACACTTTTTACAACCAGGACAGGACGAGAGAGGAAGGCACACAAAGACAGCAACAGAAGAGGGCAGACGAGCGAGACAACAACAGACAACACAGATAAAGCTATGGAGAGAGGCAGAGGAGGCTTATTGGACAGTTTGGCTCACTGGACAGGTCAGAGTCTGTTTGAAGTTATTGAGTGCTTTTTGACAATACACAATAGATTTGTTCCAGAGTAGAGAGACGCAAAGTAGCAACTGTAATTGAGTACTGTGTCTGCTGTGGCAGATGGGAAGGCAGTGTCCGCAGTGTCTGCTGTGGCAGATGGGAAGGCAGTGTCCGCAGTGTCTGCTGTGGCAGATGGGAAGGCAGTGTCCGCAGTGTCTACTGTGGCAGATGGGAAGGCAGTGTCTGCTGTGGCAGATGGGAAGGCAGTGTCTGCTGTGGCAGATGGGAAGGCAGTGTCAGTGTCTGCTGTGGCAGATGGGAAGGCAGTGTCAGTGTCTGCTGTGGCAGATGGGAAGGCAGTGTCAGCAGTGTCTGCTGTGGCAGATGGGGAGGTGCAAGTTACCTGAAAAAGATCTAATCTTTTAATATTATAATCTTTCAATGTTCATCTCAAAGTGCACCAAATTCATTTAGCTGTTGAAATTCCTTTTTTTTTGGCTGGGGGAGAATGCACTCGGACCCCTCTACTGGACTTGGGTTAAGCCCCCAATGTCTTCAAATCCTAGAAACGCCCCTAAACAAATCTCACAATATCAGTTAGCAAATTAAGCAAGTTCACTTTATTGTATAAACATTACTATACAACCATATAATTTCAAAAGTAATAAAATGAAGGGTCTAACTACCAAATAACCACAATCTCTACAACTCCCAAGCACTAAGGGTTATCTCCTCAACTGCAAAGTGTAGTCCTAGCATTACTGCGATAAATCATAACTGGCACGTGGACTGGTAGAAATGGTAGAATAAATTGTAAATTGGCACTCCACATGAAAAAGTTTGCAGACCTGTGGATTTACACATTAGTTCTCTATTCCCATGCCTTTCGCTCCAACAGATCCATGGAAGATGCCATTTCCATCGCTATTCACACGGCCGTAACACATCTGAACAAGAGGAACTCCTATGTGAGAATGCTGGTTATTGACTAAAGTTCAGCATTCAACACTATTGTACTCTCCAAGCTCGACTCCAAGCTCAGAGCCCTGGGTCTGGATACCACCCTCTGCAACTGGATCTTGGACTTCCTGACGGGCAGACCACAGGCTGTGATTGGCAACAACACCTGACTCTTAACACAGGGGCCCCCAGGGTTGTATCCTCATTCCTCTACTGTACTCCCTGTTCACCCACGACTGTGTGGCTTTGCACGACTCCCAACTCCATCAAGTTTACATCTCTCTCCATGGTGGACCCCCTAAAGCGCGCTGACGCAGGAAGGCGAGGGTCCGGTTCATACCCGGGTGACTGTCATGCAGGTGAAAGAGGACCCAAAAGCGACTTGGCGAAAACAGAGTCTTTAATCCAGTAAAGTGAATACAAACAAAAAAACACAACTTTCACTCGAAATGACGAGGACAAACTGGAGACTCGATCTTGAACAGCAGGTGAACAGCAGGTTGCCTCGGGAAGACACTCGAACCAGACAGACTCAGACACCTGCTCACCACGCAGCATCTGAGGAAAACACGACACGACAGGGCGATACACAATCACAGCACGGTGAATTCTAAACAAGGAACCGACAGGACAGGAACGGAACACAAAGGAAGAAATAGGGACTCTAATCAGGGGAAAGGATCGGGAACAGGTGTGGGAAGACTAAATGATTGATTAGGGGAATAGGAACAGCTGGGAGCAGGAACGGAACGATAGAGAGAAGAGAGAGCGAGAGAGTGAGAGAGGGAGGGGGAGAGAGGGATAGAAAGAGGGAAAGAACCTAATAAGACCAGCAGAGGGAAACGAATAGAATGGGGAGCACAGGGACAAGACATGATAATAAATGACAAACATGACAGTACCCCCCACTCACCGAGCGCCTCCTGGCGCACTCGAGGAGGAATCCTGGCGGCAACGGAGGAAATCATCAATGAGTGAACGGTCCAGCACGTCCCGAGACGGAACCCAACTCCTCTCCTCAGGACCGTAACCCTCCCAATCCACTAAGTATTGGTGACCCCGTCCCGAGAACGCATGTCCATGATCTTATGTACCTTGTAAATAGGTGCGCTCTCGACAAGGACGGGAGGGGGAGGGAAGACGAACGGAGGTGCGAAGAAAGGGCTTAACACAGGAGACATGGAAGACAGGATGGACGCGACGAAGATGTCGCGGAAGAAGCAGTCGCACAGCGACAGGATTGACGACCTGGGAAACACGGAACGGACCAATGAACCGCGGAGTCAACTTACGAGAAGCTGTCGTAAGAGGAAGGTTGCGAGTGGAAAGCCACACTCTCTGGCCGCAACAATACCTTGGACTCTTAATCCTGCGTTTATTGGCGGCTCTCACAGTCTGTGCCCTGTAACGGCAAAGTGCAGACCTCACCCTCCTCCAGGTGCGCTCACAACGTTGGACAAACGCTTGAGCGGAGGGAACGCTGGACTCGGCAAGCTGGGATGAGAACAGAGGAGGCTGGTAACCCAGACTACTCTGAAACGGAGATAACCCGGTAGCAGACGAAGGAAGCGAATTGTGAGCGTATTCTGCCCAGGGGAGCTGTTCTGCCCAAGACGCAGGGTTTCTGAAAGAAAGGCTGCGTAGTATGCGACCAATCGTCTGATTGGCCCTCTCTGCTTGACCGTTAGACTGGGGATGAAACCCGGAAGAGAGACTGACGGACGCACCAATCAAACGACAGAACTCCCTCCAAAACTGTGACGTGAATTGCGGGCCTCTGTCTGAAACGGCGTCTAACGGGAGGCCATGAATTCTGAATACATTCTCGATAATGATTTGTGCCGTCTCCTTAGCGGAAGGAAGTTTAGCGAGGGAATGAAATGTGCCGCCTTAGAGAACCTATCGACAACCGTAAGAATCACAGTCTTCCCCGCAGACAAAGGCAGACCGGTAATGAAGTCTAGGGCGATGTGAGACCATGGTCGAGAAGGAATGGGGAGCGGTCTGAGACGACCGGCAGGAGGAGAGTTACCCGACTTAGTCTGCGCGCAGTCCGAACAAGCAGCCACGAAACGGCGCGTGTCACGCTCCTGAGTCGGCCACCAAAAGCGCTGGCGAATAGACGCAAGAGTGCCTCGAACACCGGGATGACCAGCTAACTTGGCAGAGTGAGCCCACTGAAGAACAGCCAGACGAGTGGAAACAGGAACGAAAAGGAGGTACTAGGACAAGCGCGCGGCGACGCAGTGTGCGTGAGTGCTTGCTTAACCTGTCTCTCAATTCCCCAGACTGTTAACCCGACAACACGCCCATAAGGAAGAATCCCCTCGGGATCAGTAGAAGCCACAGAAGAACTAAAAAGACGGGATAAGGCATCAGGCTTGGTGTTCTTGCTACCCGGACGGTAAGAAATCACAAACTCGAAACGAGCGAAAAACAACGCCCAACGAGCTTGACGGGCATTAAGTCGTTTGGCAGAACGGATGTACTCAAGGTTCTTATGGTCTGTCCAAACGACAAAAGGAACGGTCGCCCCTCCAACCACTGTCGCCATTCGCCTAGGGCTAAGCGGATGGCGAGCAGTTCACGGTTACCCACATCATAGTTGCGCTCAGATGGCGACAGGCGATGAGAAAAATAAGCGCAAGGATGAACCTTATCGTCAGACTGGAAGCGCTGGGATAGAATGGCTCCCACGCCTACCTCTGAAGCGTCAACCTCGACAATGAATTGTCTAGTGACGTCAGGAGTAACGAGGATAGGAGCGGACGTAAAACGTTCTTTTAGAAGATCAAAAGCTCCCTGGGCGGAACCGGACCACTTAAAACACGTCTTGACAGAAGTAAGAACTGTGAGAGGGGCAGCAACTTGACCGAAATTACGAATGAAACGCCGATAGAAATTAGCGAAACCTAAAAAGCGCTGCAACTCGACACGTGACCTTGGAACGGGCCAATCACTGACAGCTTGGACCTTAGCGGAATCCATCTGAATGCCTTCAGCGGAAATAACGGAACCGAGAAAAGTAACGGAGGAGACATGAAAAGAGCACTTCTCAGCCTTTACGTAGAGACAATTCTCTAAAAGGCGCTGTAGAACACGTCGAACGTGCTGAACATGAATCTCGAGTGACGGAGAAAAAATCAGGATATCGTCAAGATAGACAAAAACAAAGATGTTCAGCATGTCTCTCAGAACATCATTAACTAATGCCTGAAAAACAGCTGGCGCATTGGCGAGACCGAACGGCAGAACCCGGTACTCAAAATGCCCTAACGGAGTGTTAAACGCCGTTTTCCACTCGTCCCCCTCTCTGATGCGCACGAGATGGTAAGCGTTACGAAGGTCCAACTTAGTAAAGCACCTGGCTCCCTGCAGAATCTCGAAGGCTGATGACATAAGGGGAAGCGGATAACGATTCTTAACCGTTATGTCATTCAGCCCTCGATAATCCACGCAGGGCGCAGAGTACCGTCCTTCTTCTTAACAAAAAAGAACCCCGCCCCGGCCGGAGAGGAAGAAGGCACTATGGTACCGGCGTCAAGAGACACAGACAAATAATCCTCGAGAGCCTTACGTTCGGGAGCCGACAGAGAGTATAGTCTACCCCGAGAAGGAGTGGTCCCCGGAAGGAGATCAATACTACAATCATACGACCGGTGAGGAGGAAGGGAGTTGGCTCGGGACCGACTGAAGACCGTGCGCAGATCATGATATTCCTCCGGCACTCCTGTCAAATCGCCAGGTTCCTCCTGAGAAGTAGGGACAGAAGAAACGGGAGGGATGGCAGACATTAAACACTTCACATGACAAGAAACGTTCCAGGATAGGATAGAATTACTAGACCAATTAATAGAAGGATTATGACATACTAGCCAGGGATGACCCAAAACAACAGGTGTAAACGGTGAACGGAAAATCAAAAAAGAAATAGTCTCACTGTGGTTACCAGATACTGTGAGGGTTAAAGGTAGTGTCTCAAATCTGATACTGGGAAGATGACTACCATCTAAGGCGAACATGGGCGTAGGCTTCTCTAACTCTCTGAAAGGAATGTCATGTTTCCGAACCCATGCTTCGTCCATGAAACAACCCTCAGCCCCAGAGTCTATCAAGGCACTACATGTAGCACCCGAACCGGTCCAGCGTAGATGGACCGACAAAGTAGTACAGGATTTTGATGGAGAGACTTGAGTAGTTGCGCTCACCTGTAGCCCTCCGCTTACAGATGAGCTCTGGCTTTTACTGGACATGAATTAACAAAATGTCCAGCAACTCCGCAATAGAGGCACAGGCGGTTGGTGATCCTCCGTTCCCTCTCCTTAGTCGAGATGCGAATCCTCCCAGCTGCATGGGCTCAGTCTCTGAGCCAGAGGAGGGAGATGGTTGCGATGCGGAGCAGGGAAACACCGTTGATGCGAGCTCTCTTCCACGAGCCCGGTGACGAAGATCTACCCGTCGTTCTATGCGGATGGCGAGAGCAATCAAAGAGTCCACATCTGAAGGAACCTCCCGGGAGAGAATCTCATCCTTAACCACTGCGTGGAGTCCCTCCAGAAAACGAGCGAGCAGCGCCGGCTCGTTCCACTCACTAGAGGCAGCAAGAGTGCGAAACTCAATAGAATAATCCGTTATGGACCGTTCACCTTGGCATAAGGAAGCCAGGGCCCTAGAAGCCTCCCTACCAAAAACTGAACGGTCAAAAACCCGAATCATCTCCTCTTTAAAGTTCTGGAACTTGTTAGAGCAATCAGCCCTTGCCTCCCAGATAGCTGTGCCCCATTCTCGAGCCCGGCCAGTAAGGAGTGAAATGACGTAAGCAACCCGAGCTCTCTCTCTAGAGTATGTGTTGGGTTGGAGAGAGAACACAATCTCACACTGCGTGAGAAAGGAGCGGCACTCAGTGGGCTGCCCGGAGTAGCAAGGTGGGTTATTAACCCTAGGTTCTGGAGGCTCGGCAGGCCAGGAAGTAACAGGTGGCACGAGACGTAGACTCTGGAACTGTCCAGAGAGGTCGGAAACCTGAGCGGCCAGGTTCTCCACGGCATGGCGAGCAGCAGACAATTCCTGCTCGTGTCTGCCGAGCATGGCTCCTTGGATCTCGACGGCAGT
Organism: Oncorhynchus gorbuscha; assembly: GCF_021184085.1. Lineage (NCBI taxonomy): Eukaryota > Metazoa > Chordata > Actinopteri > Salmoniformes > Salmonidae > Oncorhynchus > Oncorhynchus gorbuscha. The sequence goes on along the minus strand of NC_060194.1, from coordinate 10,360,360 downwards.
GTAACGAGCGTCTGAAGTCGCTGGGTCCATTCCTTGGTCGGTTCCTTCTGTCATGCAGGTGAAAGAGGACCCAAAAGCGACTTGGCGAAAACAGAGTCTTTAATCCAGTAAAGTGAATACAAACAAAAAACACAACTTTCACTCGAAATGACGAGGACAAACTGGAGACTCGATCTTGAACAGCAGGTGAACAGCAGGTTGCCTCGGGAAGACACTCGAACCAGACAGACTCAGACACCTGCTCACCACGCAGCATCTGAGGAAAACACGACACGACAGGGCGATACACAATCACAGCACGGTGAATTCTAAACAAGGAACCGACAGGACAGGAACGGAACACAAAGGAAGAAATAGGGACTCTAATCAGGGGAAAGGATCGGGAACAGGTGTGGGAAGACTAAATGATTGATTAGGGGAATAGGAACAGCTGGGAGCAGGAACGGAACGATAGAGAGAAGAGAGAGCGAGAGAGTGAGAGAGGGAGGGGGAGAGAGAGGGATAGAAAGAGGGAAAGAACCTAATAAGACCAGCAGAGGGAAACGAATAGAATGGGGAGCACAGGGACAAGACATGATAATAAATGACAAACATGACAGTGACAGGTGAGGCGAGTAGAATGGGCCCACTGAATAACATCAGAGCGAACTGAATCTGTAAAAACAGAGCATTTCTAGGACTGTTACCTGGGTCAGGCTGGTTCTGCTGAGCCTGGCGAATACAGGACTCGATCTCCCAGGAGACTGTGGCAATGATGCAGCTGGATGGCACAATGGTTGTTGGCGGTGAACTGGCGGGAGAGGGCGTCAGGCTTGGTATTCCTAGAACCGGGACGATAAGTGAGTGTGAAGTTGAATCTGCCGAAGAACAATGTCCACCTGGCTTGCCGGGAATTCAGTTGCTTGGCGGTCTGGATGTAGCACAGGTTTTTGTGGTCCCTCCACACGATGAAGGGGAAAATAGAACCCTCCAGCCAGTGACACAATTCCTCAAGAGCTAGCTTCACTGCCAGGAGTTCCCGGTTACCGATGCCAAAATTTCTCTCTGCAGGTGAGCGCTTACGGGAAAAGAATGCACATGGGTGGAGCTTCTGATCAGAGGGGGAACGTTGAGACAGAACAGCACCTACCCCGGTGTCGGAGGCATCCACCTCCACGATGAAATGGAGTTCTGGGTCTAGCTGGGTAAGGATCGGAGTGGAAGTGATGCGGCGCTTGAGTCACAGGAAAGCTGCCTCTGCCTCAGGGGTCCAGTGGAACGGAGTGGAGGTGGAGGTGAGAGTGGTGAGAGGTGCAGACGGTATGGAAGCATGAGATCTGATTCCAACAGGCTCAGATAAAGTTTCTATCTACAAGCCATCAGACTGCTGAACACTGGAACTGGCCTGACCACGTGCTCTGATTGTTTGCACCTTAGCACACATGCACACACTCATGCACACACCCACACAGACACAGACACACATCACAACTGCTGCTACCAGCCTCTTATTATCCTGCTGAATTTATACACTTACCCCCCCAACCCCCCATTCCCCAATACACATGTACATATTGGACTATAAATTGTGTCTTCCTGTATTATCCTTGTGCTAAAATGTTTATTTACTTTATATTATTTATTATTGTTGCATTGTCGAAGGAACCTGTTAGTAAGCATTTCGTTGGACGATGTTGCGTATCCCATTACATACGACTAGTAAAACTTGAAACTTCATCTGGAGACAAAATACCACGATACCTAAGATTCAGCATCTCTAAAATAGTCCAAAGGATTTAGGGTTTACTCCTCTACTGCAAAGTATAGCCCCAGAATTACTGCATTAGTGCTATCTTCCCATTGTTATCTGTATAAGCATAGCTGAAGTAGTCTTAACATAATGGTTCAAGTTGAAGCCTGAAGGGGGTGATTCCTATGTTACAGTACTGTAAGCATTAGGGGGTCCACCAGCGGGACACCTTTCAAGGGCTTGGGCTGATTAACTTGAGGGTTAAACTCCTACTACCGGTACTCCATGATGGCTCGGGATTATCCCAGCTCACTGGTGGTTTGCTGGGATTGGAAGAGGAAGGCCTGGTGGTGCAGATGGTGGGAGTGAATTAGACCTTGCACGCTAGGATGGATAAGGCCCACTGCCCACTTCAGATTCCCTATGCCTCTAGTCTTACACAGTATGCTGCCATAATGCGTTGTCGCTAGAATCCTAGCAAAATTCCTGCATTGTGTACAGGAGTCTGGTATCCTCTGTCATAGGTATTTTAGCATTTAATGTGGCTGGCACTTGTACTTTAATGGGGGAGATTTCACTGATGCTGGGATTTACCAATTATGCTGCTTGAGAATTGTGATATGATCATTAGGAGTCGTCAATAATTGTGTTGGGTGTTCGTCATCTCATTCATGTTATCATTCATGTTGTATAGCCCAACAAACCTCACCTCAATAGGATTTCCCTAAAACTTCTGAATAACATTGTGGACAGACAACATCCCTGCCAATCCTGCATAAATGTAGTAAGCCAATTAGTTGGATGTTAATGGAATTAGCATTGCTGATTTGCTGAATGCTTTATCCATTTAGCCCCTGCAATCCACACAGTATCCCCTTCCGCTACATTAAAACCGTTATCCTTGGGCAGAGAGGGACCCAGAGAATCGGCGGATTCCACGCTTCATTCATGGCCTTTTACACTCAGCACAATAAATGCCCGTCGCCAAGGATACACTGTATACCTTTGAGAGGTTCGCATAGCCTAATATATGATTCTGCTGTTCAGCATGGTTGGATTGAGGCAGAGAGAATCGATGGGGGAAAACGGCAGCAGTACCGAGGAGCTTATTACTGGGTTGTACTGTAGGCTTTGAAAATGTAAAATGCTACCCAAGGATTGCAGGCAATGCCACTCACTGTTGTGGGATGGTGACATATGGAGAAAATCATTACTTTAAAGCTACTACACTGGAAAATAGACAAGGAAATGTGAAAATAGTATAAATTGGTGTTCACTTTTGAATTTGGAGAGAGGAATTGGGGAAAACAGTGAAGTACCGTGGAAAAATGTGAAAAATTGATGAAAAATGGATGAACAAAAATTGTGTTAACTCAGGGGAAAAACCCTACCAGCCATGACCAGTTCACTTACTGCTGTAGGGGTGGAGAGACAGTGAAATTATACTCTTAGAAAAAAAGACTTCGAAGCGTTCTTTCAGTTGCCCCCATAGGAGAACCCTTTCTGGGTGTAGGCAAAC